>NW_024112457.1:0-22955 GCF_003073215.2 Triticum urartu | reverse complement strand
ACTTCATATGCTCTCCATTTTGTACTCCCAC
Organism: Triticum urartu; assembly: GCF_003073215.2. NCBI lineage: Eukaryota > Viridiplantae > Streptophyta > Magnoliopsida > Poales > Poaceae > Triticum > Triticum urartu. The sequence goes on along the minus strand of NW_024112457.1, from coordinate 22,924 downwards.
ACATGCTGGATGCTCATATATTTGCGTTGCATGATTCAGCAAGTTCTGGGACGAATTCTGGAACTGCACATGCAACAATAGAGTGTTGAGATGGCTTGCTATTCTTCCTTGCGGTGTAACTAGTTGTCCTTGTCACCAAAACAAGGCTTTCATCAGAGTTGAAACTTGTTCTCTTTAAACTTGTTGAATGGGCTCCAAAACTTGGTTCTTCATGTGCTGAATGTTGTTGGTTGTCCTCGACATTGTACCTAAGTAAAATCAGCACACGAGATTTAGGCAGTATAAAGTTCTCATGGTCATTTGAATTATGATAAGCTAGGAGCGCGTTCACCTCTTGTGCTATTTTTTTGGCACGGCTCCTTGTCATGGGACCCAAATAGATCTTCTTTGTAGAAGCTTCACTTGATGGCTGAGATTTATCATCAGGAGAAGATGATAAACGAGGTGAACCTGGGATGTCCTCATTAATAATCCTACCCGGCGATCCTCTCCTCGTCTTCCTGTTAGAGAGCGATCACTGGGTTGTATCTGGCACTTGGAAGGGTGTGTTTTATTAAGTATCCGATTCTAGTTGTCATAAGGTCAAGGTACAACTCTGGGTCGTCCTTTTACCGAGGGACACGGCTATTCGAATAGATAAACTTCCCTGCAGGGGTGCACCACATTTCCCAACACGCTCGATCCCCTTTGTCCGGACACACTTGTCGGGGTCATGCCCGGCCTCGGAAGATCAACACGTCGCAGCCCCAACTAGGCACAACAGAGAGGTCAGCACGCCGGTCTAAATCCTATGGCGTAGGGGTCTGGGCCCATTGCACACCTTCACGTTGTGTGGACGGCCGGAAGCAGACCTAGCCTCCCTAATACAAGAGCAGGCGTTCCGGTCCAATCCGGCGCGCGCTGCTCAATCACTGACGTCAAGAAGGCTTCGGCTGATACCACGACGTCGAGTGCCCATAACTGTTCCCGCGTAGTTGGTTAGTGCGTATAGGCCAGTGGCCAGACTTAGATCAAATACCAAGATCTCGTTAAGCGTGTTAATTGAAGTAACCACGGAGTCCGACCAGGGACAGGCCCAACTCTCTCCTAGGTGGTCTCAACCTGCGCTGTCGCTCCGCCACAAAGTAACAGTCGGGGGCCTTCGGGAACCCAGGCCCACCACCACCTGGATGGAACCACCTGCCCCTTCAGCCCCCACATCGGAATCACTTGCGTGTACTCTACGAGCCGACCCGTCTTTAGTCACCACATGTATCATATAATATGCATATAAGTTTATACCCGTGATCACCTCCCGAGTGATCATGGCCCCATAGTATAGCATGGAAGACGGACAAGAATGTAGGGCCACTTATGGAATACTAGCATCCTATACTAAGCATTTAGGATTGCAGGTAAAGGTAACAACAGTAGTAGCAAAGACAGGCCATGCGGCAGAATAGGATTAACTAAAGGCAGTAACATGCTACACTACTCTAATGCAAGTAGTAGAGAGAAGAATAGGCGATATCGGGTTGATCAAGGGGGGGGGGCTTGCCTGGTTGCTCTGGCAAGAAGGAGGGGTCGTCAACACCGTAGTCGTACTGGGTAGCAGGGGTGTCGGTCTCGGTGTCTAACGAGAGAAGAGGGGGAAGAAATAATAAATATAATGCAAACATAAGCATGATGATGCATGGCCTGACAATGAGCGGTGCTAGGTGGGCCCTAACGCGGCAGTAGGTGGTACCGACGAAGGAGGGAAACATCCGGGAACGTTTTCCCGGTGTTTCACGTTTTCGTACAGATGAACCAGAGGGGGAAAGTTGCGTGTTCGCTATGCTAGATATGTGTGGTGGATGAACGGGCTACCTGTCCGGATTCGTCTCGTCGTTCTGAGCAACTTTCATGTACAAAGTATTTTCATCCGAGTTACAGTTTATTTTCTATGATTTTTCAAAGTTTATTAGATTTTCTGGATTATTTTAGTTCGAAATTAACTATCTAAATACTTGTGTCATATGGGGCTATGCTAGCCAGTTTGTATTACAGGTGGGGCCATGGGTTAGGTTGTCCCAGTCAATTTGACTGGTCAGTAGGATGTGTGTGGCCCGCATGTCATTGCCACATGTGTTAAAAATACACCTCACTAATTTACTCATTTGGGAGGGTCCCACATGCCATAGATTACTAGCCAACCTACCCCTAATTACCCCTAACTAACCTTTAATTAGGCCCTAATTAACTTGGCATGGGCCATGTGCTGTGGCACATGCCGGCCATGATGTGGTTGTGCATCACACCCAAGCACACATGCACATGCCCATGGCCGTGGCGTGGCCAAGATACAGCGAGTGTGGCGCGGGGGAATGTGGCCGGCAGGCACGGCCGGCAAGCGTGGAGACAGCAGCAAGCAGTAGCGGCGCAGCGTAGAGCGGGAGCAAATAGGAGCAGCAGTGCGCAGCGCCAGTGGCAAGAGCAGCAGTATGAGTAAAGCGGCAGCACGTAGAGTAGCAGAAGTACGTGACTACCAGTAGCACTGCAAGCAGGGGCAGGGAAGAAGCAGACAGCTGCGGCTACGGGCATGTGCGAGACAAGGCGCAGCCCGGAGCAGCCGCGGGCATGAGGGTACGCGGAGCGCGCGACCTCTGGCCATGACGGCCGAAGCACGGAACATGGACAAACGGCGTGGATTCGAGGCGGGAAAAGGGCGAACAGGTGCGGCTCACAGAGAGGAAGACGGTCGCGAGCTCGAGGTGGCCGGGGCGGTGCCGGAGCAGCGGTTCAAGGCGGCGGCCGAAACATAGGGAGGAGCACGATGGCGATGGTGTACTGCCAATCCCGTCCGATCCGTTGAAGTAGTCGGTGTAGAAGGACGCAGCGCAGCTCCTGGACCTCCATGGGCGATGTGGGGTGGCTTCGGAGCACAGCATCGACGGTGGCGCGACGACGATGGTCTCGGGCGACGGCTATAGCGAGTGAAGCGGCGTGATGGAGGAAGATTGGCGATGCTTGGGTTTGAGGGGGCGTGTGGACAGCCGTTTAGGTCGCCGGGGCGTCGCCTGATGGCCGACACGTGGCCATCAGTGCCATGGCCGTGCCCCCTCTCTCCACGAGGCTACTATGAACAGGAAGAAGCAGCTGGGGAGGTGGGCTGGGCCGCGTGGACACTTTAGCCCCAGCCCCAAAGTAGTTTTAGGTCCCTTTTCTTTTTCTTTTTCTATGATTTGCAATTAAATTTAATAGAAAATGTCTTTTATTAATTATGTGATTTGGCCCAAAATTAGAATGCAAATTTAGACACTGATGTAAAATGGTTTGGGGGGCATTTGAAAAAGTTTGAATTTTACATAATTAGAAAGTTATTTTAAATCACCGTTTTGTCCCTGTTTTAATTAGGTTAAGGTATTTAAATACTTTACAAAATGTTGGTTTCACTATGACAAACTGTTAGTGAATTTTTGCAACCCAACAAACATTTTTGTTTTACCATTTGAAGAAATAATAATTTGACTTTATTTTATATTGAATTTGAATTCGATTTGGAATAAAGTGAAGTTTAGAAAAATAATTGTGATACATGGCACCATCAGTGAGTGGTTACTGTAGCTTAACTACCGGGGTGTTAAAAATCTCCTCCACTACAAGAAATCTTGTCCCGAGATTTAAGGGGGGAAGTAAGGGGGAAAGTTGTGATCACGTAATTCTAACGACTCTTTTCAGTCTCGGTTGCTCTGCTCGAAGAGGTAGATCCACTATGTTGATGTCTTCATTTCTCTGCTTCCAGCCATCATGATCAAGTCGTCATCCTTTCTTCGGGAATTTCATCATACTTAAGAAAGGACAAGGGGTTTCGGAAGAACGGGCCTTACAAGGTTGACTACCTGGCGGATAACTCAGGGAATGTGGTAGAAAGTAACTCTCGAATAGCTACTTAAGAAAATATCGAGAGTAAAGTAAGAAGGTACCATGAGAAGTTTCCAATGGCAGGCAATCGTTGGATGGCCTAATCAGAAGGTGAAGGGGGTTCAGAGCAACAAGAATAAGTATTGCTTCTGAAACCAGAATAGATCACTTGGCAGGTGGCTAGTGAATTACATAAGAAGTCAAGCGCGAGGAATAACTTTGACAACAGGGTGTACAGGAGAGTCAGGTTTCGATCCTGGGACCTGTGGGTTATGGGCCCACTATGTGGGTTAAAAGTAGGAAGAGCGAGGACGTCTTGCACGATCATGTAAGCAAGGTATGTCAGAGGATAGCCTTTCAGTTATGTCGGCAACAACATCAGTACCAAGGGCGAGGGACGAAGAGAACCATTTTCCTGCTCATTGAATAAGGCAGACCAATAGGCAAAGTTCTCGTCCATCGGTGGCTACCGAAATGTCATCAACAATAGTAACTGGGTCTTGCTGACAGAATTGTACAGCGAGGGGTTTACATAAGCAGGAGAATATTACTCTTAGATAATATAGATCACAAGAAAGGTTAAACCAAACAACGAAAAGGAAAATATGATTATCAGATTAAACAGAACAATGGAAAGGAAAATGTGTTAAAACACATATTCCAGGGGTATATCCTTCCCAAGGACAACTAGAGCACGATACCCATGACAGGATAGAAAGTAGAAAACCCTTTAAGGTGAGGGGAGAGAAATTTCATGACATTACCCATACAACGGTATTTGGATAATTGATCAAGAAACATTTAGCATGGTGCTACAAATGTTCATAATGTAAAATCGGAGTACCAGAGACACGCTTCGAGATAGCATTGACATGGTCATCAGTTAAAGATCAGACTTTGGATACATAAAGGATTCATCAGGAACAACTTGTAGAATAAGTCTTTCAATTTCCTCATGGAAGAATGGTTAACCTTGTTAGAAGGAAGAACTATACAGTAGGCCCTCTGGCCAGGTGTGCTAGGCATGACATCAACTTATCGGGTCAAAGAGCAATGTTATAACTCTTGGAAAATATTCCAACCATCATATCTAACCGAGTTTCAGATCTGATTGGGGTCAGGATACCTCAGACTCAAGATGCCTGAGATAAAAAGGTACAACACGAATTGATAAGAAGACCTCGTAAGATTCTCGGGAAATGAACTATGGAAGCGATTTCTGAAACAAGAGTTCATCGGTAAACCAAGGACAGGATGAGGAGGTGGCTGATGAACTCAGCGACAAATCACTGGGATTTCCAAAATATGGATTTCTATAATTATGTGAACAAAGAGATAACATTTGTCAGATCAAATGATATAGTGAGGTATGCTCGAGGACAACACACATAATTAAACATTGGTTGAAAGGTGCGCCCGAGATATGGGCTCAGATAGCATTATCAATGTTAGAATGGTGTTTCGATAACCAATAGTGTAAGAATGAACTATCGATCATTAAATTAAAAGCAATAGGGTTGCTAGAAGCACATAATCCAAAGCAATAGGGTTGCTAGAAGCACACAATAGGGTTGTTAGAATCAACACGGGGACCAAGAAATGAACGAAGATGGCGAGAAGTATTTCTATGTCAAGAATTCTCAAGAGGTGGAACAATTCTCACAACATCCTCGACATATAGATGGTAACATTTCAAGGTAGAACACAATATAAGCTAGATAGCAAGGAAATCAAGAGACAACTCAAAACATGAACAAGTTTGTGTTGGGGGAAGGCAAGAATGTTGTCGATGATAACACAAATCCTCGAGGCAAGGATGGTATTTCTCATCATGAATTCAATTGATATCCTGGAAGGAGTCAAAACGTTGATGATGATCATGACAAATTTTGTTGAGAGGCTCCATGAAGAAGCAATCGAACAACGACTGCATCAAGAAAAAGGACTGATGAAGTGGAAGATTATTGGAACCATGGATACGACATCAACTCAAAATCAAGCTTGTTGTTCAAGGCAAAATGATATGACGAGTAAAATCGACATAAGCTTAGCTCATCATCGAAAGTGGTGCTCTGGGAATAAGGACCAGGTAGCACAGTTAAAATCATCACGATAATGATATCGCCAAACAGGCTAGGAATGATGTGATCGGATACAAACTCGTAAGTAAAGAAGATTACTAAAAGTTGTTGAACTTTAGTGCGGACTCGGTTCGGTTATCGGTGTCTTTGGGTGTTTAATAACTCAGATCCCGTGAAAAATTGGAACCAGTGAAAATGTAGTACTTGATGAAGAACTCATAAGAAGTTATGTAGTTCCATGATAATCTTGAGATACTAGGGGGGTAATACTCGATGACAGGTCAAAGTAGAGGTTGGACTGGGGTATTGCTCTGCAAAAGACAAGTGCTTAAACTTGCACGAGAAATGGTATTTAAAGGAGAACATGGTTTGAACCACGATTGCAAAAGGCCAGATCCCGGCTATAAGATGAACTTATACCAAGGGAATAATTAATTTTAAAAGAAGCTTCGATGAAAAGATCTGCATCATGTCCATGGGCATGAACACAAAGTTCAAGGTCGACTCCCGCTTCTCCAATGCATAACCTTTCATTCACTTCTCGCGTTCCATGAAGTTGTAGTGTTGAAATTTTATCTAGCAAAATACAAGAAGAGTATAACTTGTGAAAAATTTCGAGTTCAAACATATTAAGGAAGGCATAGGTTCAAGCCATCGGGGCATTGTGGAAACATATACCACAAGCTTCAATAGTAAATATCGCCAGCTCGAAAGCAGAGCATGGTTGGCCAAATCAGAGAATAGGATTTACCAATGGAATTATGTATCAGGGAAAGAACTTTCAAAGTGATTGAATATGAAGGACGTTGTCGGATAAAATCCAACAAAGGATCCGATGGTCTTCAAGGGATCTGATATAACCATCGGTACTCAACCAGAGGAAGAAACAATGCAAAGGCATTGGATTATAGAAACAACTAACTAATTCAAAGCTCAAATGGAAAGGAATTGTGACTTCCAAATCAAGGGATCAGAAGCAAACACTCTGATTAAGGATGGATAGGTTGAATAGACTTAGGGGTACAATCGATGGCAATTTGATTGGTCGAGATCCAACTCATGTTTAAAACGCGTCTGGGCCAGAAGGATGAATTCTAGGATCTGATTGAGGATTGCGTGCATTCGCAACATATTGAATCAGGGGACTCAAAATGATAATGACAAATGATACTAATGAACGTTGCTAGTCATATGGAACGCATCCATAATGCAAGGAGACAAGTATTTGCCGAGCAATAGCGGGCAAAGGATCACCGGAAGATCAGATAGTATTTCAATGTATCTTGTGAATTATATGAACAACATGGGAAGAACGGATACTTGGTAAGTGTGAGGAGTTATCCATAGGGGGTATTCATGGGGCAAGAACTGCAAAGCGGTAAGCTCAAAGGATTATCGAAACAACAGAGAGCAGTTCGGGGCATCTTGTAATAATAAGAGCAACTCGGAATGAAAGTAAGACGACAGGTGCATGTAATTCTCCATAGGGATAACGGTTGTAGGGAATTGCAAAAGCAATGGGAACAAGGTCTCGAGTGAACACTGGGGAGTATCTTTCGAATCTTCTGGTGCAGCACGCGATCATCTGGACTAAAGGAGCTCTCTAGGAGAAAGTATTATCGAGAACCTAGAGTCAGAGTTAGTAAAATCGTTTAACCCGAATAGAAGAGATGTCAAAGTCCCAGAGTATAGGTCGAGGAATAAAATATCCTACTACCACCCAATGGCGATGTGGGCCCGTAAGTCGCACAACCATGTTAGTAAAAGTTTTGCAGTGACTAGACTCGACTTCGGCCAAGGAGTGTGGAAGGGGGATTCCTACAGGCAGTTGGCTCTGATACGAACTTGTGACGCCCCTGATTTGATCGTACACTAATCATACACGCAAATGTGTACGATCAAGATCAAGGACTCACGGGAAGATATCACAACACAACTCTAGACACAAATTAAAATAATGCAAGCATTATATTACAAGCCAGGGGCTCTGAAGGCTCTAATACAAATGCTCGAAGGCACAAGAGTCAGCGGAAGCAACAATATCTGAGTACAGACATAAATTAAACAAGATTGCCTTAAGAAGGCTAGCCCAAAAGTAGCAACGATCGAAAAGGCAAGGCCTCCTCCCTGGGACGTCCTAACTACTCCTCGAAGTCGAACTCCACGTAGAATCATCCTCGGGATCCTCTAGCTCCTGGACTCCATCATATGATCGCAATAACTGGGAAAAGGGGAAAAAGAAGTAGGAAAGCAACCATGAGTACTCACCCAAAGTACTTGCAAGCAAGGATCTACACTATATATGCATTGGTATCAATGAAATGGGTAGTATCTACAGACTGAACTGCAGAATGCCAGAATAAGAGGGGGATAGCTAGTCCTATCGAAGACTACGCTTCTGGCAGCCTCCATCTTGAAGCAGTAGAAGAGAATAGATGGTAAGTTCACCAAGTATTATCGTATAGCATAATCCTACCCGGCGATCCTCTCCTCGTCTCCCTGTTAGAGAGCGATCACCGGGTTGTATCTGGCACTTGGAAGGGTGTGTTTTATTAAGTATCCGGTTCTAGTTGTCATAAGGTCAAGGTACATCTCTGGGTCGTCCTTTTACCGAGGGACATGGCTATTCGAATAGATAAACTTCCCTGCAGGGGTGCACCACATTTCCCAACACGCTCGATCCCCTTTGTTCGGACACACTTGTCGGGGTCATGTCCGGCCTCGGAAGATCAAGACGTCGCAGCCCCACCTAGGCATAACAGAGAGGTTAGCACGCCAGTCTAAATCCTATGGCGTAGGGGTCTGGGCCCATCACCCATTGCACACCTGCATGTTGCGTGGGCATCCAGAAGCAGACCTAGCCTCCCTAATACAAGAGCAGGTGTTCCGGTCCAATCAGGCGCGTGCCGCTCAGTCGCTGACGTCAAGAAGGCTTCGGCTGATACCACGACGTCGAGTGCCCATAACTGTTCCCGCGTAGTTGGTTAGTGCGTATAGGCCAGTGGCCTGACTCAGATCAAATACCAAGATCTCGTTAAGCTTGCAAATTGAAGTAACCACGGACGCCGACCAGGGCCATGCCCACCTCTCTCCTAGGTGGTCTCAACCTGCCCTGTCCCTCCGCCACAAAGTAACACTCGGGGGCCTTCGGGAACCCAGGCCCACCACTACCTGGATGGAACCACCTGCCCCTTTAGCCCCAACATCGGAATCACTTGCGGGTACTCTACGAGCCGACCCGACTTTAGTCACCACATGTATCATATAATATGCATGTGAGATGGTTGAATTCTATGGTATTACCAGATGGTTTGGAACAATTTGTTTGTATGTTATTGTATGTGCTATTTTTTAATTGATGTAATGCGTCCTATTTTTTTGCTCAAGCATAACTATTTTTTATATATTCTTTTATATTTGAACTGGAACTATTATAGTTGAACTGATGGGCATCCTTTGTTTTGACTAGGATATTTTCATGTACATAGCTCGCAGACGGAAAATATACGCTGATGATGTTTGTAGGACCCCTTTTGGGTTTTGATTTTGCTGAACTTACATGTTGTTAATGATAGTACTGAACTATTTAGGATGTTAGTGGCCAATCGCATTCGTTTGTTGTAGAGCATTTTTTCATACTTTTTGACATGAATTTTAGGGCACAATTTTTATTATTTTTAGTTGAATAGTGATAGTTCTAGTATTTTTTAAAATAAAAAGAATTTAATCTTTGCTGCACAGTACTAATATTACGTGAACCTTATGAATTTCAGTAGTTGAACTTTTTATAAATTTGTTTCTGAAATTTTTATTACAATCTTCTATGTGTAATTTTCCAAAAAAATTTATTTTTTTTAGTTCTTACAATTAACATGTGTTCGAACTTTTTACATTATTTGTTTTGAACTGATTTCTTATCAGGATTTTTTAAATTATCTGCATTTGTTTCTTTTATTTGGTCGTGTGTGATCAGTTGGAATTTTGTAATGGGGCGAACTACTGTATTGGGCCATCCGCTGGAGCCATTGTTTTCGGCCCAAATAGCTCGTCCGTGCGGCTGTGCAATGCGGCGTGCACATGCGCTATACGTTTAGTCCCACCTCTCTAGTTGAGGGGGCTCTTGACCTGTTAATAAGCGCTGTCGAGGCTCACTGGTCGAACTCCTCTGAATACTTACCTGACCACTTATACACAACGCTCGCCCTTTGTCATGACCTGTGGGCCCTAGTGGGTTGGCCCCCACAGTCTGGTTTACAAAGGATTCGCCGGTTGTTTTGTGGTTGGCTTGAGTCCTAGTACCCACCTGCGTTGGGCCGGCCCGTCCCTTGGGTGGTCAATATTTTTTATTCTTAGCATTTTTTCCATCCAGTTTTTATGATTTTTTTCCTAATATAAGCATTTTTTAGTATTGAATGTTGTCCTCTGCTTGAACTGACATCTTTTTTATAGTGTGTTTTCCTCTCGCTTTCTCTTTGTTCTCATTCTTTTTCAGCATTTTTTGGATTTTTTAATGAATATCTGGGTAAGATATATAGGGACCGCACCGAGTGGCATAGTTGTACTAATATATATTTCTTGTATGGAATGAACAACATCTATCTTTTTTAGGGTGTGTGGGTGCATGTGGGGGGGGGGGGAATAGAATAACCGCACTGCGCCTGTCAAATGAGCACACTGCCGCGTTAGCACGAGGCCGATCCGGGGGGGTCGGGACCCCCCTCCCCCATCCCGACGAGGCCGAGCCAGGAACGAGCCATAGCCGGCGACGACGCGTCGTGTCGCGGCGTCGTATGCGGAGGCGAGTCCCTAACATGACTTTCCCCCATTATCTTATCTTTTTTAGGGGAGAAACCAGCACCACACCGAGGGGCATAGTTGTACTAACACATCTTCCTTGTATGGATTTCCCCCATTATCTTATATTTTTAGGGGAAAAACCAGCACCGCACCTAGGGGCATAGTTGTACTGTCACATCTTCCTTGTATGGACTTGCCCCCATTATCTATCTTAGGGTGTGTGGGTACGTGTGGGGGGAAAACAGAATAATCATACCAAGCCTGTCAAACGAGCACACTGCCGTGTTACCGCGTGGCTGAGCCAGGGGGTACCGACCCCCCCCCCCTCACCCATCCCGGTGAGGCTGAGCCAGGAACGAGCTATAGCAGGCGATGATGCGGCATGGTGTGGCGTCGCATGCGGAGGTGAGTCCATAACATGACTTGCCCCCATTATCTTATCTTTTTTAGGGGAAAAACCGACACCGTTATGAAGTATTATTTCAATTGTACTTTTTGATAATTTTTATTGTACTGTTATGAGTTATTATTTATACTTTAGCCGTTTGTTTTCTCCCTCTATATTAATTTTTTTATTGTATTTAGTTTTTGCTTTTATATTTAGTAAATGCCCAGAGATAGTGGGCTTTGCCCTTTTTCTTTTTCTTCCACGATCATGGGCTTTAGCCATCGGTTTTCTCCCACTCACCTTTTAACCTCTGCTCTCCCCTGTTCCACTCCACTCCCCTCCACAAATCGATTCCTTATTCGTTCCTCTCCTCTTCTCGAATAGAAGCTGCTTACCCTGTTTCGCCGTGGGAGCGTCGGCCGACGGGTTGAACTCCATGGGTGGAGCTCTAGGTGCTCTGTTTGCTCCTTTTGCCCCTTGCGTCCCCTTATGTACGTATATTCCCTATATTTCTAAGTTATTGCTTTCGTGCTGTCTCAAGCTGGATTCGCCAGGGTTCCTTTGCTCTTGAACGAGCGGTTCACGTCAGTGATACTGGATTCGGTGGCGGATTTTGTGTTTGCTGGTAAGAGTTTTGCTTTGTATGGTGTGCTTCGTTTCTGAAATAGGTAAGAACCCTAATTTTTGTTCATATGTCTTGTAGTTCTGCTTTGGCAGATTTTAGGTCCGTAGATCTCAATGGGTACATCATCCAGTCCAGACAAGTTGAATGCACGTAATTTTTCCTGTAATTCAGATGATGTTTTATTAGATCTGGTGCTTAATAGGTTTTTAGTTGTATAGGTGTCTCGTGTTGACTTTACAAGTTGTATGGATTTTGATAGCTATTAATTTTTGCCCTGGAATGTGTGGTGTGTCTAATTTTTAGGTTGCTATGACCTGTAGACAGGTTGTAGTACTGATCACCATGTATAGTTTGAACCGTTGTCCTAGCATTTGAATAGTTTGTAGCAGTCTAGGAAGAACTACTATGATGTTGAAAGAGTTGTCATTTTGAAGTTTGGTGTGCCAGTGGTGGGGTGATATTGTTTTATTGGGTGCACCTGTAGTGTTCATATAGTTGAACTGATTGTTTGTGCATGTACTTTTTTGCTGATTATGGTGTTGTTGCAGATGTTGGAGTGCCGGTGCCTCCTGATTCTAACAAACCAGAATTCTTTCTAGATATTGCGAATGTTATTTTTGAGACACCAAATCCTCTAGAAGAACTTGGGAGTGTTGCTGGTGTTTCCCTTATATTTGCTCTTTTTTAACAGCCTTGAATACATAAATATGCCTAGTTACATAAGTTGTTCCTTTTGTTTGTGTCTAATCCTATGCGCCTTATTTATCTTGTCTCTGCAATGTAAATTGTTTTTCAATTTTATATGTGTGTGCTTATGTTATTGGTTTATGTAGTTAATGACAACCATGCTACTCTTGAAGACATTGTTGATGTTGTCAAAGATATTAATGATGTAATGTATTCTCTTAACTTTGATGATGGTGATGGGAGCTTGCAGTTGTCTGTTACTCGGTCACAGAGTGTTGATGGCACTGAGCCTGTTACTCAGGCTGAGGATGTTCCTATGCAGTTATAGCTCGAGGATGAAAGGATAAGAAAGAAGAAGTGTGATTCCTAGAGGAGAAAGAAGTTGGAACGGCGTCAAAAGGCTACTTGCGTGCAACGAAGCGATGAGGATGTTGCTCAAGGTCCTAAAGGTGTAGGTGATGAAGGTGGTGACGCGGCCTTTTCAACTATTGGTGCTGGATCTCATGGAACTGACATGCCTGTGAAGACAAACCTGTTGCAGAGTCGTTTGGCACAAGTGTTTACTTGTGATGCGGTTAAGGAAAAGAAAGTTGTTTTGAATAAGAAGATGTCAGATCGAAATCCTAATGGCACACAAAGGCGTAGCCCACGTGTGAAAGCAGGTTCCCAACCTGGTAATAGCAAAGCTGATGGAGATAGTGTTGCTCTGAGGATTGGTCCAAGCACACTTGGTGGCTCTCCTATTCGTCGGAGTCCACGAGTTTTGTCAAATAAGAAGCCTTCTTCGTCTCCTCTTCCAGAGCGCTCTTTGTTGAAGGAAAATAGGAAGCGTAGAGTTGCTCTTGTGAAGGTGAACAAAGGTGTGAAGAAGTGTGCTAGTGTCAAATCTGAAGATCATGTATCTGAACAAGATGATATCGAAGTTGATTCTAAAGATGAATATGCAGTTGATAGAGGCGAGGGTCCCGATCTTTCGATGAGATTCTAACTATCGATTTGGTGGAGTTGACTTTGATGATCTGACTACAAACGTGCAAGACGTTGCGCCTTAGGAATCGCTAAACCAATCTCCTGAGGTTACTGACGATGCCGGAAGCACGGTCAGCCTGACCACGAAGGTCTCACTACTAGAAATCCCCATATTTCCGACGGTGAAATCTAATAGCCGACGCACCGTCGGGGATTACAGTAATAGATGATGGTAGTTATAATGGCCGACGGTTACTGTCAACTCACGTGTATTACCACTAATACCCGACGGTATACTAGAATGCCCGACGGTGAAAATTCACCCCTCGGATATCCAACTTAATGCCCGACGGTTCATCGTAAAACCCGACGGTTTTTCCTACACCCATAGGGATTACATATAATGCCCGACGGGTTTCCCTACACCCACGGGGATTACATGTAATGCCCGACGGGTTTCCCTACACCCACGGGGATTACATGTAATGCCCGACGGTTTTTGGTACACCCTCGAGGATTACATGTAATGCCCGACGGTTTCTGCCACACCCACGGGGATTACATGTAATGCCCGACGGTGAAATTTAATAGCCGAAGGTGAAAACAAAACTCTGACCTATGAGAGGACATGGCCGGCGGTAGATATGTGCCTCTTGGTTATTTGAGAAAATACCCGATGGTGTATAGTATAACCAGCGTTTGACTTTCCCTCTCCATGATATGTTTCAATGGACAACATATGTAGAATGGCCGATATTATATTCCAGATAATTTAGTATATATAAGAAGATTCCAAGAACTAACATCTAGCATTGCTATTGTAAGCGAGTGCATTATGTTCTTTTTCACAATTAATATATAGGATGCTTAAAAATTGGTACAGGATAATACAAATATGACGTTTAAAAAAATTGCACTTACAAAAGTACTAGTTTGCTAATTTCTTGGTCATGTACTTCTGTAACTTGCCTTGAACGTATCTTTAGTTTTTCTAATAAATGCAACTTTGTCTAGAAGGACCCCAACCTTCATGTATATTATTAATTAAATGTAAATGTGTCGTGAAGTATTAATAACATCTTGAATTATAACGAGGATGAGTGTTGTATTTTAAAATTAAGAAAGTGAAATGCTATGCATACGATCCTATACGTACATATGATCCTTTTTGTCCAAAGCAGTGTGACCATTCTTTTTCCTCCCAACCAAGAAAGTAAAAGGGAGGCATCACCATTTCTACAAAGAGTCTGCCACATGGAGCCACAGAGGCATTACCATTTCAAAGTGCTGCCGTCCCCTGCATCGGTGAGGCTATGTTCGTACAATATGAACCCTTTCGTATTTTTCATCACCATTTTAGGTCCTTAGTAAACACGTATGGTTGGTCATGAAGTACTAATACTATCGTGACATACAAGCCCGAGTTCCGTATTTCAAAACTAAAAAAAGAGTCATTATATATACATATGATTCTTTACGTACAATCCTTATCAGACACCACAAACACAACAAATCAACCATTAAGCGGTGGTCATTCTTTCTTCCTCGGGAAGAAAAAGGGTGATCTCGCCAGCGTCTCTCCCAAGGAGAGTTCCTTTGATCATCGCCGTCCTTCGGCGGCTCTCCCCTCCTCCGACGACCTCGATCGTCGGTGCTAGGGGGGGAGGGGTTGCCGGATCCATGTGTGTGTGTGGATAGTTTTAGGCTAAAGTAGCTTTGTTTTTAGGTTGCTCATCGTCTTCAGATCCTTCCCCGATAATTCGACCGACCCTATGGTTGGGGGTGGTTTCGAAAACCAGCCTTTTCAAGCAAGGATTGTGTGGCGGCGGCATCCTCGTGGTGGACATGTGTCCTCGGGCCGGCGTCTGCCCCAACATCGGTGCGGAGCTTGGGAGATACGTAGTTCAAGAGCGGATGTAGATTGTGGACTGCATCGACGACATCTGGAAGACGGAACATGTGCTGGGTTCGTGGTTGATGGATGGAAACTGTGGTTTCCTCCTTCGACGTCTTAGTTGTGGTGGGGTGCCAGACCTTGAGTTCGATAGGGTGTCCGGGGGTGTTGCTCAGATCTGATTCGTTCAACGACAATGACTTCAGTTTTGGTGAGCCACCTTGGAGGTCCACAAAGCTGCATATCAGCGATGGAGCCGCGTCGAGTTTGGGTGAGGAGGTCATCCGTCGTTCTTCTTTTCGGTGGCTGTTGTGGTCGTGCTGGGGGCAGGTGACGGAGCGTTGGTGTCTAGCTCAGAGATGTTTTGCTATCTTTTCAGTTTTGTCATGTCGATCCTTATGTGGCTTGTACTTTAATCTTTATGATATGAATGAGACATGTATTACCATGCAAAAGAAAAAAACGATGCATGGTGGAACCAAATACAACACACCAATGGATCATCCAAGGTATTATGGCCATTTTTCACAAAAAAAACGTATTATGATCATACCAAGAATCCTGTATGTGCCATGTCAAAAAAAAGGGATCGTGTATGTGCCAAACGAACTGTGAGAAATCTAAGAATAAAAATAGGATTTAAAAAACAAATGGCCCAAAAAATGAAAATGGCCATGTCGATCCTTACCTGGCTTGTACTTTAATCTTTATGATATGAATGAGACATGTATTACCATGCAAAAGAAAAAAAACGATGTGCGGTGGAACCAAATACAACACACCAATGGATCATCCAAGGTATTATGGCCATTTTTTGCAAAAAAAACGTATTATGATCATACCAAGAATCCTGTATGTGCCATGTCAAAAAAAAGGGATCGTGTATGTGCCAAACGAACTGTGAGAAATCTAAGAATAAAAATAGGATTTAAAAAACAAATGGCCCAAAAAATGAAAGTTAAAAGTTATTGTACTCCTATATGATTTCATACGTACTAATAATTAATTAATAACGCGTGTGCAAAAATTAAGTGCACCGCATGGTTCGAACCCAAGACCAAACAAGCTAGCCTAGCGTGCTATACCAGGTGGACATCAGACAAGTTGTGACATATACCTCCTCAGATGTTATCTATACTAGACCTTCTCAAAGCGCCGTTGACCAGCCCCCGCCGCTTATATCCCCTCAGTCCTGCGGCTCACATTCACCTCTCTCTCAACGCCGGTCGCCGCCTAGATGTGTCACCTGACTTGCCACTGTCCTCCACTCTCGTCTCAGATTTGACCCCAAAGTCAAGCTGCAGGCAGCAACAGCAGGTTCCCGTGTCGCCATGAGCTGGATGGGGAAGCGGGGGTTGGGTGGGGAGAGCCCGCACGGGCGGAGAAGACGAACGAGGGCTGGCGGCCCCGGAGCTACCTCCACTACCTCGCCGCCGCGTCCAGTCCGACCCTGCCTCCTGCAAGCACGGCGACTTCCTCGACACCGTCTGGGCAGGCCACGAGCTAACCACGCCCAATCTCTTCAGGTCAGTACAGTACAGTAGGAAATTTGGGATTTTTTTAAACTGAAATTGAGGAATTTTTGACACAATTGAGTGTGGAGACTGAGTTGTTTGGTTAATTAGTTAATCAGCACGTACACCAGAGACAATTTGTTGCAACATTGACATGATTATGTGATGTAGAGATAATGAGATATGCTCATGTTTTACTGCTACTCGAACCCTGATATGTACCGTGGTTTTCGTGGGATAATATAATTGAGTCTGTTTAATCCGTTGAGGAGGTCTTGTGGTTATCTATTTTTTTCATGTTTCTCTCGTAGTGGTTGGTGCCCACCTCGCAGCCGTGGACTCCTGTTACCGAATTATTTGGCGATCTGGCGCTGATTTCTTGGCGCGGTCAGCAAAAAATTCTCCCACGCCGGCACACCACGCACCAAATCAGGTCGAACTAACCGCCATAGTCTCCTGGTCCTCTTTGAAAACAAACACATCCTCGTTATCCAAACCAATCTAGCTCGAGGGGTGCCCGACGTCCCTCTGCTTCCACTCCGACGGGTGGTCAGGGGTTCCTCTGCTTCCTCTGTGATGGCCGATCAATCGGCACGCGGTGATCACAGTGGGGCGCCACGGTATCATTCTCTTCTCCCTCCTCATTCCCCTCTCTCCTGGTCTCTGTCACACCCCCTTAAGTACTTTTCTTCCTTCCTGACTTGCGTGATAGTGCTGATTGTCCATTATTTCTACATTGCAATTTTCTTTTTGCATGATGCAGCAGTATTGGTTTGTTGGCGGTTCATAATTTTAGGTTGGCAAGTTTTCTTGTTGTACGAGTTGATCTTGTTTTCTTTCTTTTCTTTCTATACTATGTTAACCATTAACTGATTTTGTAAGAAACAGAGAGAATATTTGTAGAACCTTAAATCTAGGATTTATCTTGTATTCTCACAAAAGGTTATGTTTTATGTGTTTACTATAGTAGCAACTTTAAGGTGGTTTCACCCGTTTTTGGTACAACTCGCCTGGTGCTGCAGTACATAATTTATTTTTCAGTTAATTAAACTATGAATCTATCATATGACTCCACTTTCTTTCTGATTCACATCACAATTAGATAGTACGCTGCATGAAAAAGTAACTCGTCTCCAACTAGTATGTGCTTCTGATGGCCATTAATAACCTGAACAGTTCCCTCAGTTTCTGGTTCAGAAAGTTGAAATAGGTACTAATAAACTTGCACATTAGTTAGCTTATTTGGATAGAGCTCCTAATGACCATCTTGTTAGTTATGGCCAATGTAGGCCAAATATATAATTGTTTGATTGATGTTCTCATTGTTACTATATAATTTTTTGTAGCAATGTAGATGTCGATCGTAGTTGGATGTACAAAGAGAGACGAGGGAAGTTGATCAGTGATGCTTGGCAACATGGAGTAGATAATTTTCTAGATCATGCATTCTCATTGCCCGATGCTGCCGTAGATGGGGAATCCCATTGTCCTTGCAGCAACTGCTTTTGCCGTCATAAGTGCACAAGAGATGTCATGACTAGACACTTGTGTAGCAATGGATTCATGTTAGGATATGAGAGATGGACTAGCCATGGGGAGTCTGATGTACCTGAAAATGTAGAGCATGATAACGTGGGGGGTGGAGATAGAATGAATGACATGCTAGTTGATGCAATTGTTGCCGAAGGAGTTTCTAAAGGTGATGAGCCAACAAAAGCTGCCAAAAAATTCTATGAAATGTTGATGGAAGCCGATAAACCATTGCATGAGAAGACCACACAATCACGTCTATCCATTGTAGGAAGGCTAATGACTATTAAGACACAACACAACCTGTCAGAAGCTTGTTACGATGAGATGATGACTCTTATACATGACATTGTTGGGGATGATGCTGCAAAAGATCTCCCAGCAAACTTCCATAGGTCCAAGAAGCTTGTGCATAGTCTAGCAATGCCTTACGTCAAAATTCATGCATGCCCCAATAATTGTATGATTTACTATAAAGAGAATGAAAATAAAGAAAAATGCACTATCTGCAAAGAACCAAGATATGAGGAAACAACCGCAGGAAATAAATCTACGAAGATACCAAGAAAAGTTCTGTGCTATCTCCCAATTACTCCTAGGCTACAACGGTTGTACATGTCACAAAGCACTGCCAAGCACATGGACTATCACGCAAGGCCTCGTGACAGTGATGAAGTAATGGTTCACCCTTCTCATGGTGAAGCTTGGAAGGAATTTAATAAGGAATTTAAAAAATTTGCTGAGGACGGAAGGAATATAAGGCTATGTCTAGCGACTGACGGCTTCACACCTTTTGGTATTAAAGCAGCCTCCTACTCGTGTTGGCCAGTATTTGTTGTACCTTATAATCTTCCACCAGAAATGTGCATGAAGCAGAGTAACCTGATCCTTGCACTAGTTATTCCCGGTCTAGATCATCCAGGAAAGAACCTAAACATTTTTATGCAGCCTCTAGTTGACGAACTTGATGATTTGTGGAGAAATGGTGTAGAAACTTATGATAGTTATCGAAAGCAAAATTTCACCTTAAAGGCAGCTTTGCTTTGGACTATTCATGACATTCCAGCTTATGGATTAGTAGCATGCTGGAGCACCCATGGAAAGCTTGCTTGCCCTATATGTGGATCTGACATAAAGGCATTCTCATTGAAGAATGGCAGAAAGCCGTGCTGGTTTGACTGCCACAGGAGATTCCTTCCCATTAACCATGCATGTCGTAGGAGTGTGAAATGTTTTCGCAAGAAAAAAACAGTTCTAAATCCTCCACCAAAGCCCTTGTCCGGAGAAGAGGTGTATGAACAACTCAAAAGTCTTGTTCATGATAAAACTGGCAAGAGTAAATTTGAGGGGTTCGGGAAGGAGCACAATTGGATCGCTATAAGTGGTTTGTGGCAACTAGAGTATTTTCAGAAATTGATGCTTCGCCATAACATTGATGTAATGCACAATGAGAAAAATGTTTCTGAGGCTATTCTGAACACATGCCTTGATATTCCTAAGAAAACTAAGGATAACAACAAAGCACGCCTTGATGTTGCTTTATATTGTGATCGACCAAAGCTACACCTGAAAAAGAATTCAAAGGGTGTGTGGAAGAAACCTAGAGCGAAATATTGTGTCAGCAAGGACGATAAAATGACCATCCTTAAGTGGTTTAAAGAAGTGAAGTTTTCTGATGGGGTTGCTGCTAATTTGAGTAAAACTGTTAACTTGCAACAAAAAAATTTATTGGGCTGAAAAGCCATGACTACCACATCATCATGGAGCGCCTCCTGCCAGTTGCCCTACGAGGCTTCATCCCAGAACCTGAATGGAAGGTCATAGCAGAGCTAAGTTTTTTTATCGGCAATTGTGTGCCAAAGAAATTGCTCCTAAACGGATGCGTGAACTTGAGGAGGTTCCTGTTCTATTATGCAAGCTTGAGAAAATGTTCCCACCAGGCTTCTTCAATGTAATGCAACACCTGATAGTGCATCTCCCATATGAGGCAAGGGTTGGCGGGCCTGTGGCATATCGTTGGATGTATGTTTTTGAGAGGTATGCTAGACTATATACCTTTAATCTGTACATCGTGTTTTCATCTATTTATGTCTTGTATCACTGAAACTTATAATAATTTGTTATAGGGCAATGCACTATCTTCGTTTAAAAGTGCGAAACAAGGCAAGAGTGGAGGGTTCAATTGTTGAAGCTTGTATTGTACAGGAGATCACTAATTGTGTTTCTCTGTACTTCAGTGATCACATTCGCACTATATGGAAGACGAATCCTCGATATAATAACGGAGGAACACGCGTGCAGAATGATGGGTGTACCTTAGATGTATTTCAGCATGAAGGAAACCTACATGGAAGGGCAATTGCCTGAGAACTATCGCGTGAAGAGTTGAATGCAGCAAGGTTGTACATTTTGATCAACTGCTCTGCTGTTGACAGATTTCGAGAGTAAGTGATGAATAATTTGCAATTTTAGTATTGTAGTGTGCAAGATGTTCAGATGTTTATAGTCATACGTGTATTTGCAGAGAATTTGAGGATGAAAAATATGCGATGCATCCCAATTTGACATTGGAGGGCCTTGATCAAATGATGGCATCAGAATTTGTGGAATGGTTCGAGATTGCTGTAAGAAAATTTTAATTAGCCTTATATATGCTCTCCATTCAACTACTACTATGTTTAATAATCCAAGTATTTTTCCACTTCATTGTAGTGCAAACGAGATCATAATTCTGATGAGGACTTGTGGAATTTAGCTAATGGATGCAGCTCTAGAGCCTATTCCTATAGCTCCTATGACGTGAATGGCTTTCGCTTTAGATCAGAGGCATCTGAGAAAAAACGTAGAAGGTTGAAAACAGTGAACACAAGAGTTTGTTTGTCTTCCTTCATCTCAGAGACTCAACATCTTGAGTACTATGGTGTCATTGAGGAAATAATCAAATTATCCTTCACAGCTGGTAGAAAAATTGAGATGGTACTCTTCAAATGTCGTTGGTTTGATCCTACCAAAGGTGTGAAGCCAAATGCAAAATTAGGTTTGGTGGAGATCCAGTGGTCTTCAAGGCTTCGTAATTTTGAACCATTTGCCATGGCTCACCAAGCTACACAAGCTTATTACTTGAAGTATGCATCCTCAAGCAGAGATCTTCGTGATTGGAGGGTTGTGTACACGATTCAGCCAAGCAGCAGCTTGAGTAACCTTGATGACTGCACAAATGACCCATCTACTACAGATGAATATTTCCAAGAAGTTAGTCAGCTGGGTAGTTTTTCTGTAGATGTTGGCAAATTTGTTGATGAGTCTGCTGAGCCAAGAAAGGAGTCAGATGATGTGATGCTTGATCCCTCTGAAATTGAAAGAATAGAAAATCAAGACTTTAATGATGAGGAAGAAGAATCTTCAGAAGATGATTTGGAAGAGAGTACCGATGAGGAAGAAGATTTACCACAAGAGGAAGGAGAAGAAGAGACATATGAGACCGAAGATGAGGATGATGCAATAGAGCATGACTCGGAATATGACGATGATGATTACTAAACATTTATAGCTTTTGCACTTGTCATTTTGTTTCTTGGTACCAATAAATATTATATAGTGACACAACTAGTGAATAATATAGTATGTTTACTATTGGTAGTAATACATATTGTATAGTGATTTAGTGACACTACTATTGAACAAATATACCATGGTTGATAGTATTTCCAGTTTAGCTGTTACATAACGTTTCATGTCCTTTTTTTCTTCTACTTGCATGCCTTTTGTTATCATTTACTCGTTATTTTTATGTAACTAATAAGCATGCATTTGCCACTATGTAAATAGGATGGGCCCCTTGAATCATAGGCGTTTCTCAGTGCCTAGGCTGGACAGGTCTTCTTCTAGTGTCTCCATAGGAAAGAATGGATCAACTCAGTCAACTGCACAGGCTAAAAAAGCTAGAACACCAAGAACTAGGACTTCAGCCGGTCTCAGACTAGAGGAAATTGACCGACCGCTTATAGTTCCCAAAGGCGTGTAAGTATTAAATATTCCAACTGCTTTACTTTTTGGAGCAATATTCATGTGCTAACAATCTTTGATCAAATAATAACAGGTTATGGGAAAGGCACCCATACTGATAGAGGCAAAGGTGTCCCGATGTTTCGATGAGATGGTGGCTATCGTTTTCTGTGGGAGTCGACCTTGACGATCCGACTACGAACGTGCGAGACGTCGCGCCTTAGCAATCGCTAAACCAACTTCCGAGGGGTTATTGACCACGCCGGAGCACGATCAACCTGACCACGAGGGCCTGTTTCCTGCGAGCAAACGAAGAACAAGCAAGAATCTGAGATTGCAATCTGGATATTGCGAATATAAGATGAAAGCTTTATTGATCAAGGTGGGGTTCTGTGACGTCTTGGTCTGGTCGTTGGACACAAACGAAGTACGCGAAGTTGCAGCTATGGCGAACTTTTAATCTAAACAAAACCCAAAGTCTAAACGACGCCCTAAGGGCTGTATATATGGAGGAAGAGAGGGGAATTTCGTGGCCCTTGAGGGTGGGGTCCG
>NW_024112456.1:0-59819 GCF_003073215.2 Triticum urartu | reverse complement strand
ACCGGAGAATGGTGTAAGAGATATGTAATTTTCAGCACCTGCATCTAAGTTATGTTGCATGCTATCAAGTGCTTTGTTCTTGAGGGTTGTGTATACCTGCATGCAGCATGTCGCTGTGATCTTGCTCCACGGAGCGGCGATAGGCGTGGGAGTTGGCAGGGCTGGTAGGGTATGATCCTGACGTGCTATAGCACATCGGGCTCCAAGGCTGCTGCTCCCCGGCGTTCAGAGCAGGCGGAGATACGCGGAGTGGTGGTGGCGGCGCGCTCTCGCCACGGCGCCTGCAGCAGATGAAGAGACGGTCGCCTGTGCCAAGGCCGCGCACCCTCTCGAAGTGCACGATGTCTCCGGCGTCAAGCTGCTTCTCCTTGACGTACCTGCTCCAGCCCTTGGTGAGCACGTAGCTCTGGCTGCTCGTCCAGTACGAGTACCGGAACCGCCACGGCTTGCTGGCCTCATCCTCGAAAGACAGGAGCAGGTCCTTGTCGCCGGGGGAGTCGCCGCCGTTGAGGGGGAAGTACCTCTCCGCGTGCTGCTTGGGGATCACCAGCCTGTTGAGCTTGCCTACATCGCTGGGCGTCAAGGTTTTCTCGAACAGGTGCTCCCTCTCGTACTGGTGGTGGTAGTGTAGGTTGGTGTACATGGCTACCCCCCATGGCCAGGCCTGCGGGTGCCCCTGGGAGAGATGGTGCATGGCCATTGCTGCTCTGGAGGAAAGCTACCTAGAGGTTCTTTCTTGTCTATGGCAAAACTTGGGCAGTGGAGAGAAGAGAAGAGAAAAGGAGAGGCAGGAATAGGATGGTGGTGTGTGTTGTGTAGAGAACCATGCATATGTCATAGCTAGGCATTTATAGCCTCCCAAGTAGAACTTTACACAGCTTGGAGGTGTCTAGCTAGTGTCTACACATAATGTATTGATATATAGGTAAGGCCGACTTGGTGCATTTGATCTTGAAGTGGGTAGTACCAGTATTTTTAACCCAGGTACTCCCTCCGTCCAGAAATATTTGTCATCAAAATGGATAAAAGATGACGTATCTAGATGTATTTTAGTTCTAGATACACCTCCTTTTATCCATTTTGATGACAAGTATTTTCGGACGGAGGAGGTAGTAGACAAGAAGAATCAAAGTGAAAGGGCTGCAAAGGTGCTAAGGTTAGAATATATGGTTCCAGTGTAGCTGATGAGGAATGATCAGGTGGTGGTACTTAAAAGTTGGTGCCTGGCCATTGTGGCCTAATCACAGCCATCCAGGGGGGTGCAGTGGGGTAGGCCTCACCATTGCTTTCCATGTGCCTGGGTGGTTGGGGCCTATGCAGTGTGATGTAGTATGACCACTGTCCTTAACTCCTCATTTTAACCCTCCTACAGACACAGGTCCAGGTTTCTGGTGCTGCAGTGCTGTGTTCATGTTGGACACCCAATTTCTTCTATCTGGCCTTGGGACGGTGCAAGAAAGTCGTGGCTGGTTTATTCAGAAACGTAATTTCCAATAAGAGTCCATCCCATTTGTAACATGTGTAGACATGGAGGTGTCCATCCCATTTGTAACATGTGTAGACATGGAGGTTTCCTAGGGACCTATCATAGATTGGTACTACCGCTAGTTCTTATACCTGCTGTCCACTTGGGGTAGCTGGTAGGCAATAACTTGTTGAGGGCAGTAGGGGTCTTTTGAGATATGACATGTGAGGTGTATGGGCTGTATGCTCTTATTATCATTCACTATGGAGTACACAACCCCAGCTATTTTCTTGATATCAGATTCAACACAATCAAGGGTTTGTCAGGCCTGTCTCATTGAATGGCATGCCTGGCTGACCACCTCTTAAGAGGACAAGACCTGCAAGCAAAGAAACCAAGCTGGTTTTGGTTGGACTCACACAATGAATTGAATTTATTTGAGCTGTGGCTGGCTGTAAGATACATTATTTCTATTCAAACCTTTGCCGTAGGACTACCTGCCCTGGTCTGCTCAGGGCACAGTGGGCAGCTTGCGTGGGGGTACAGCCACTGGCCACCACTCTGCTCCTTGTGTTGGATGATGTCCTTTGGAGATTGGTGCTTCTTTATCATGCATTACGCATATGGGAAGCACCTCTTGCTGTTGCAGGATTGGAGCGCAGAGCTTTAAGATGACCTGTTTTCTTATAACTTTAGGGGCAGATCTGTATCAGATTCAGTAAACTATCGGCGATAAAATCATCAATGTCGCTTTGCTTGCTCCTTCAGAGACAGGCATTCGTTCACATGGTTTTGAATGGCTAGATTCATTGTGTGTGGGTGTGTGCTCACTAATTAATGTGTGTGATTATGTCAACTAACATTGTTATTCAGTTTGTCAGCCTTTGGAGAAACCGGATGGACCAAGAGGGGGCGTCCGCTGTGTCAGCGGGTCCTGTCCAGAATCAAATCATAACGGTGATTTAACGGATCTCATTATTAATCGACCCGCTCGTTGCATCGGTTGCTTCTTAATTCCTAACATTAGACCTCGCATTATCTTATTTATTCTTCAAAGTAGATTCTTAATTCCTAACATTAGACCTCTCATTATCTTATTTATATTCTTCAAAGTTGATCACTTGTTGTATGATTTTATTGCTATTCGCATGCAGTGCCTATACTTGGTTGTAATCTCACGTGGCCATGGTATTTCTCTTCCTGCCTGCTGCTCTATGCAGCTGGAGAGCTCCAAGTTCCCAAACGCCAAAATATTCCAACACTAGATTGGAAATGGGATCAAGACTGGGCCTGCGCACGGACCCTCTCTCCTATAATTTCCAACAAGCTCGTGATGAGATGAATCAGATTTTTGTGACCCCAATTCCTTCCCCATTGCTCTGTAAGATCCACTGATCCTTGTTAGTAGTAGTTCCTCCTGCTTCCTGCTAATCCCTAGAAACTGTTCTGATGCTGTTTTCTCTGTGCGTGCATGCATGTATGCGCATAAAGATACCCAGTAACAGTAAAGATGGCTAGCTACATGTACTGCAAAATCGTTTTATATATGCTATAATCCTCCACTTCACTGCACACATGTACTACCTAGATTAAACTAGTCCTAACTCTATGCTTAGCATCTCTTGGGCTATGAAAGAACGCACGATTTAATTTAGCTCCAACTGGTACCCATCTGCAACATGCGTGCATGCACTGGTTGGTTGCTAGTTGTGCCCAAGTGTTAGCATATTTAAGCCCGGCCACGAGGAGGGAGCCACGCAGCCTAGGTTCTTCATTTCCCATGGCTCAATCATGCAGCTCACCTGCCCTGCCCGATCTTTCTGATAATGCAGGCAGGCAGGCAGGCAGGCAGGTTTGGTTTCCTCCGGCCACATGAGCGAGCCGGTCTACATCTCGTGGAATTGAATATGGGATAACTCGAGATGAGGGGACACACATGCTAATGCCCCTCGTTATGTTATTCGATACCGTGCATCCTTTTCTACGAGGCCACGTATGTTTCTCCAGGTTCATTCATGCAGATGTGGCTGGGACTGGGAGCCCTCGGCGGCATCATGGACGTGGGAAGCACATGCTTCGGCACGTCTTCAGGATGGTAAGATTATTTTAAGATTTTACGAACTTCAATCTATATCTGTACGACGGCTTGTACGTACGTACGTATATTCCCCATTACAAATACACATGCAAGCCCTGAACCTGAACTACCAAAGGGGGCTCGCTTGATAGTGTGATTTTCCATATAAATTTTGTAGGCTTTAATCCACACCAATTTTTCTAGACAAATCCTTCGAAAATTTAGCTACAGAGACCATCAGGATCGAAAAGAATTAGGACCCCCAAACTTCTCACGGAGTGCTTTCCTCTGGCCTTTTTTCATAAAATTCATAGCAAACAGTTAGACCCAATGCGTATTTCATGATTATGCGTCTTGCATTCACTTACTCTCTCAGAATCTTGTGGGCGCATTTAAAGAGTCATGCGTGCATACAAAAAAAAATCCATGGATGTTTTATGCAAGATTCGGCAAGTCGTTATGCGTTCCAAATAAGAAACCAGTGTTTTGCAAGAATCTGGAAAAGAAGTTGTTATGACTTCAAGCCTTTTTCTGGATTCGCTTCGTTCTAGTTTGGAGGAATCTGTTCCATTATCTGGATATGTTATGGACTTAGGAAAAGCGATCTTGAACTTGCTCCGTGAGATTGCACAAGTTAACTAGAATAGCTGATGGGCTTGGCTCCCCATCAAAGAAAAGAAAAGGAGCTGATGGTTTGGCTGGTACCATGTGTAGAACCACCAGCACTACTATTACCCTGCAGTTGTTTATGTAACCCTGCCTAAATTTCTGTACCAGGTGCGAACTAAATTTGATATCTTTTGAGCAGATCTCTTTGTGTACCGTGGGTATGCGTAAAGGAGGGGTGCAGGCTGCAGCCGATCTCTGAGATTGGATTCTTCCAGTGCGCACTGAGGCCAACTCCACCGCGCGACCCCAAACGGACGTCCGTTTTGTCCGGTTTTTGTCCCTTTGGGTAGGGATTTGGGGTCGTGTCCGGGCCTGTCCTGGATGCGGCGGCCGCGCGCCCAGCGCGCGGACGCATCCTTTTGCCCCATCCTGTCTGCGTCTAGTTTTAAAAAAAGGAACGTTTCAAATGCCAAGCCCTAGTTCACGACCCCAGTTCATCACGCCGGCAACACAGCCAGCGGCCGGCAACACAGCCAGCCTCCAAAATGAATAGTTGTCCTCGCCGGCAACACAGCCAGCGGCCGGCAACACAGCCGGCCTCCAAAATGAATGTTTTTTCGCCAGCACCCATGCCAGCGGCCCAGCGGGCGGGCGGCACCCATGCCAGCCTCCAAAAAGAACGACCACGCCGATCGGACGATCTTGTTCAGGCCTTCGGCTTCGAGCATCTCCTTCTGCTTGGCCTCGAACCAGGCCCTCGTCTTGTCGCTCATCTTCGACAAGTCCACGCTCATGATCGCTAGGGCCACCTCCTTTGCTTTGGTGGCGGCATTGGTGGCCTCGATGTCGAGCTGCCTCTGCCTGGCCTTGACGTTGTCGGCCTCGATGTCGAGCTGCCTTTGCCGGGTGGCCTCTTCCATGTCGAGCTGCCTTTGCCGGGCGGCCTCTTCCATGTCGAGCTGCCTTTGCCGGGCCGTCTCCTCCATGTCTATCTTCCTCTTCTTGGCCGCCTCCTCCATCTCAAGCTTCTGTCTTTGGAGATCTAGGTATTGCTTCATTTGCTCGTCCTTGCTTTGCCGCTTCTTCTCGTCCCTCACATCCTTATGTGACATCATGCCATGCAATGTCTCATGCAAGGCCATGGATGAGGCGTCACGGATGTCGTCCACCTTGGAGTTGGTCTTGCCCCTCGGCCTCTTCAATGCCTCGCCATCCCCACCTCCGGCGAACTTGGCCGTCTTCTTGCCTCTTTTCCTTTGAAGTTCACGGTATTGATCCTTGAACTTAGGGCAATTGTTGATGATCGTCCAACAATGTGTAAGAGTGAATGGCTTGTCATTGTGCCGGGCCTTGAATGCCTCCAAAGATTGAAATGCCTACCACATGATCAACAACAAGTGAACATGATCAACAACAACAAGTCTCATGGCCGTAGCAAGGGCTAGAAAGAGAAGAGCATACCATGTCTCCAACGCCGAGACCACTCACGGGCCGTGCTTCAACGCTCTCAAATGCAGCGCAATATTTGTTGCACTCTTGTTGGATGAACAACCATCTTTTTTGAATCGAACCGATGCCACGGTTGCTTGTAATTTGGTAGGGCTCAAACATCTTCCTTTCATGGAATGTTTTGTGGACTCTCGTCCAAAAAACAATGCCCTTTTGTTGCGCGCCGGTTCTTGGATCTTGGCTAATCTCCATCCAAGATTGGCAAATCAACTTGTCCTCATCTTGTGTATATGACCCGGTGCGAATGCTCTTCCGCTTCTTTTGTGCTTCCGCTCTTTGGGTGAGCTCGTCTATGAACAATGGAGCGCCACTAATATCAACATCATTGGCTTCATCTTCACCTTCGACATAGATGTCATCGTCTTCATGCCACGAATCACCATGGTCGTAGTCAGCACGGTCGTCGGCCTCTTCATCGGGCACGTACTGGGCGCGGCCATCCTGACTTTGGGTCTCATCGAGGTCGTAAGCACGTCCATGCCCACCCTGGAAGATCACGTCCTCCATGTACTGGTTGTAGAAGGGGTCGTCCACCGTCGGCGTTGAGGTTGGCATTTCCTCAAACAACACGCGGGGGCCGGCATGGTGCCCGTGAACGGTGCACGCGCCTGCTTTGTTTGCATCTCGACGGAAGGCCACCCGCTGCTGCTGGACCCAGGCGTCACGTTGAGGTCGATGACGGCCGCGGGGCGTGGTGTGGACGGCGCGAACAAGCCCACGTCCGGCGACGTCGAGAAACGGGTCTGGCCGTCGTGCCTGGGCGGAGGAAAGCCGGGCGACATGGGCGCGACGCGCGACGTCGGCGACTGGCAGTGCGTAGGCCGGGCGACCGACGAGCCTGTGCTCGCCGGGCCGGCGGCCGCTGCATGGAACCCCGCCGGACGTCCCATGCCAAGCATGAGGATGGCGTGCACTTTGTTGACGAGGTCCTCCTTCTCGTCGGCAGCGGCCTTGCGCCGCGCGGCCTCCAGCTCCTTGCGCTGGGCGGCGAACTTGGCCGCGGCGGCATTGATCTTGATGGCCGCTCTCCGTTCCCTCCTCTTCGCCGATTCCGCGTCCAACTTGGCGATCTCCTCCGGTGTGTACTCCGACCGCGGCTTCTTTGCCGCCTTCTTCCTCACCTTTGCGGTCGGGTCGACGGCCAGGCCGCCGGAACTCGGCGGGGCGTCGGCCATGGACGGGGGAGAGTGGGGGGAGCGGCGGGAGGGACGTGGGAGGGGTTGGGGGAAATGGTGCCAAATGGCCATGGGGGGGTTTTGGTTTCTACCACCGACAGGCGGGCCAGGGGAGGACAAGCGCGCGCGTCCCGCCCGTCCGCGCGCTGTCCGTTTCACCCCAAAACCAGCGCAAGTTTGGGCCGGGGATGGGTCGAAAGCGGACACAAAGCGGACAAATGTCCGTTTGCTCCCGCGCGCTGGGCCGCCTTTTTTGTCCCTTTTACCCCAAACGGACGGGGGCGGACAGGATAGGGTCGCGCGGTGGAGTTGGCCTGAAGATTGACGTGATAGAGAGAAGGCCTGGTCAGGCCAGGAGAAAAGAGATGAGATGATGGACAGAGAGGGGGGGGAAGATATGTGAGAAACGGGTATGCTTTCGGATGGCTTTTCACCCTCGCAGGGCCTGCATGGTGTCATGCATGCTGGTGGTCGCTTTCGGTCAGCATAAAGTTGTTCTTTACTGAAGAGAGACAAAGTGGAAGCAAGGGCTCCTGATTACCCCGAGGGTGAACATACAACTGAATAGTTGGAACAAACGATTAACCCAGACTACCCTACCGGTGAAGAATATAGCTATTGTGACGAAACTCAATAGTTGGAACAAAAGATTAACCCATGCTATTATCAGCCAAGGAATTATTATCAAGATGATGAGAGAAACACAACTTCATGTTAGAGTGAGAACTTTTGTCCTATCCTTTATTGATCAGGCTCAGCGGTGGTGTATTTGCATTGTTACCTTGTCGAAGATGTTGTCTACTTGCTGTTGTGGTGGTCTTCATTGAGTAGGGTCTTGGCAACCATGATGGTAATCAATGTTTATGTTGTCTTTGGTTGGATGTGGCGACGAAGACGCGAGGATGTTTATGCTTTCATGAAGGCGTTGTTGCAGAAGTAGACTTAGTCGTAGATGTTATTTTCATATCTTGTAATCCAATGATTGCACTTGCTCTAACTCTAATTAATAATTGATAAAAATAGTTGTGTGCATCGCAGTGATATGGAGGCCAATGGTTTCAACCTCCTTTTAGAAGGAAAAAAAGGTAGGTGTGATGCCACCCCCTTTATTTTATGAAGGCGTCTATCGCTCCTCTCACGAATGTCTTGTTCAAATTTACCATTTTCTTTTGTAACATTTTTCTTATAATGGCGGCGTCATGAAGCCTATTACTCAAAATGGGGAGAGTAAGTAGGCAATGGAAAATTTGCTTGCGAAGGATAAAAAGGTTGCACAAGGAAAAGGAGAAGAGCGGAGAGGAAGAAAGATGAGGAAGGCGATGGTTCTACTGTGAGGCTAGAAAGGTAACGAGCAGTTGTAAGGTTAGGACTTAAGGGTTTAGAAATTGGAGTATAAGTAAGGCATATATAGGACATGTAGGATGGATGTAGATGATGCCTACATAGGCTTTTTGTCGGCTGGCATTTGCTCGACATCAACCTCCTTCTAGATATCGGCTAGCTCCACAGTCGCGATCAGGGTCCTGACGATGGCCGCATTGGCATCGTCGCACTCGCTAGAGCGATTAGGGCCGCCCTGCTAGGGCCTGACATCTTGATTTTGAGGTAGATGTACCAGGGCAGAGCCATGAACTTAGGCCGGGAGTCCTAGGACGGCTTGATAGCCACTCTGAATGTTGACAACCTCAAAGGCTTGGGGTCCCGAACCGGAAGTTATCATTCTTACCGAAGACGACCTGTAGGGAGATTTGACCCATCGGTCAAGCAACCTTGCCCGACGCACTTCCGTGGAACTATATATTGCTAGTGACAGCTTAGACTTAGGGATGCCCATGCACTTGAGTGTCGCGGCATAGTGTAGGATCGAAAGTATGTCTAGAGGGGGGGTGATTAGACTACTTGACCAAATAAAAATCTAGACTTTTTCTAATTTTCTGTCTTGGCAGATTTTAGCAACTTAGCACTATTCAAGCAATCAACCTACACATGCAAGTCTAAGAGTATAGCAGCGGAATATAAAACATTGCACATGAAGGTAAAGGAAGGAGTTTGGAGGGAGCAAACGCAATGTAGACACGGAGAATTTTGGCGTGGTTCCGATAGGTGGTGCTATTGTACATCCACGTTGATGGAGACTTCAACCCACGAAGGATAACTGTTGCGCGAGTCCATGGAGGGCTCCACCCATGAAGGGTCCACGAAGAAGCAACCTTGTCTATCCCACCATGGCAATCGCCCACGAAGGACTTGCCTCACTAGGGTAGATCTTCACGAAGTAGGCGATCTCCTTGCCCGTACAAACTCCTTGGTTCAACTCCACAATCTTGTCGGAGGCTCCCAAGTGACACCTAACCAATCTAGGAGACACCACTCTCCAAAAGGTAATAGACGGTGTGTTGATGATGAACTCCTTGCTCTTGTGCTTCAAATGATAGTCTCCCCAACACTCAACTCTCTCTCACTGATTTGGATTTGGTGGAAAGAAGATTTGAGTGGAAAGCAACTTGGAGAAGGCTAGAGATCAAGATTCATATGGTTGGAATGGAATATCTTGGTCTCAACACATGAGTAGGTGGTTCTCTCTCAGAAAATGAATGTTGGAAGTGTAGGCATCTTCTGATGGCTCTCTCCAGGAATGAAGAGTGGGTGGAGGGGTATATAGCCTCCACACAAAATCTAACCGTCACACAAATCACCAAACTCGGTGGGACCGAATAATGAAACTCGGTCAGACCGATTTAGTTCAAAATGTGAACGTTAGGCTTTTTGGTGGGATCGACATGTCAACTCGGTGTGACCGATTTCATTAGGGTTAGGGAATAACGTAATCTTGGTGAGACCGATTACACAAACTCGGTGGGACCGATTTTGGTAATAAGCTAACTAGAGAGTTGGTCAGGCAAACTCGGTGGGACCGATTCGCTCATCTCAGTGAGACCGAAACGTTACGAAGGGGAAACAGAGAGTTTGCATTGTGAACTCGGTGGGACCGATCGCTCATCTCGGTTGGACCAAAACGTTACGAAGGGAAACAGAGAGTTTGCAATCCCATCTTGATGAGACCGAG
Organism: Triticum urartu; assembly: GCF_003073215.2. Classification (NCBI taxonomy): domain Eukaryota; kingdom Viridiplantae; phylum Streptophyta; class Magnoliopsida; order Poales; family Poaceae; genus Triticum; species Triticum urartu. Next base: position 49,917 of record NW_024112456.1, on the reverse strand, counting down.
GTCCCTATCGGTAAGACCGAAGTGACTAGGGTTTGTGGCAGTGGCTATGTCAAATGAACTCGGTGGCGCCGGATAGAAAGTTTCGGAGGGGGGGGGATTTGACTTTTGTTCTGGGACATATGTGGATATGAGAAATAGTTGAGGGTTTTTGGAGCATATCACTAAGCATTTTGAGCAAGCAACCCATTAAGCAACACCTCATCCCCTTTTAATAGTATTGGCTTTTTCTATGGACTCAATGTGATCTTGGATCACTAAAAGTAAAATGTAGAGTCTTGAGCTTTAGAGCTTGAGCCAATCTTTTGCCCTTAGCATTTTGAGGGGTCCACATTTCTAATTCATGCCATGCCAATTATTGAGCTTTCCTGAAATATTTATCTTGAGATATCATTAGCTTAATGAGCTATATGTTGTTAGAAATTACCAAAACCACCCACGGATAGTTGCACTTTCACATAGAGGATGTTGATGATGCCGACCCCATCAATGAGCTAGCACCTTCCACAGTCGAAATCGATCAAGTTGCGGGTCCACTCAAAGGCATGCTTGCCTAGGCACAAAATGTAAGCCAGATGATCGCTACGATAGAAGCCGAATGGTACCTCCGACCAATCCAACCACTACGGGATGGTTGGCATGGCCACATTCGCCTCACAAGTGCAAAGTTTGCGATTCCGCTTGGTATCCTACCCTCGAATGATATTAGAAATCCTTTCTGCTAGGGGCATGGTGATCTGCCACCTTCTGCAGGTTGATTCCCTGATTGAAGATGCTTCACTATACTGTAGTCGCTGGTGGACTGCGTGGATGGCCTTCCCTTGTGCTATGAAGTTTGCAGGGCTGATCAAGGATTTGTCAAGTAACAATTAATGATAATTGCACTGCTGCCATCGGTGATTTGGTTATTGGTTGCTACCGCGTGACTCATCACGCTCCGTGGCCGCAACTAGCACTATCCCACTGATGTCATCACCACCTCCCCCCTTCTGCTTCTAATTGTGGTTGTTCTTCTTGTGAGTTGGGGCAATTCTTTTGCTCAGAGAACTCGGTGTTGGGCTTGCCTTTGTCCCAAGCAGCCGAACCTTGTGGAGGAGTGGTTTCTTCTCCAAAGGCATACATATTGGCAATCTCCATGAGTGTACAAATGGTCAACAATTTTGTGCGACCAAGCTTCTGCCTGAGGAGCTCATATTTGACCCCCCCCCCCCCCCCCCTTTGAAAGCCTTTGTCCCAAGCAGCCGAACCTTGTGGAGGAGTGGTTTCTTCTCCAAAGGCATACATATTGGCAATCTCCATGAGTGTACAAATGGTCAACAATTTTGTGCGACCAAGCTTCTGCCTGAGGAGCTCATATTTGACCCCCCCCCCCCCCCCCCTTTGAAAGCCTAGATGACATGAGGACTATGACATTATCGATGGAGTTGTGAAGTTGAGTCCAGTGATTGATGTACTCACAGACTAAGTCTCCTTCCTTCTGGACGTAGTTCCACAAGTCACGTGCGTTAGGGGGTCTGACATATGTTCCCTCATATTTTTATGGAACACATCATGCAGATCATACTAGTCACGAATGTTTACCTTGGCCAGGAAATTTATCCACGCATGTGCCGATATCTCCAACTAAGGGAAGGTTGCAGATGGAAACCCGTTCCTTGCCTCCACCGATGTCGCATACCGTAAAGTAATTGGTGAGCCAAGTGTCGGGCTTGACGGTATCATCATACTTGTTGATTTTCGTGGCGATTCGGAACCATTCTGGGAAAGGTTCAGATTGTATGCGCCAGCTGGATCACAAAGGACTTAGTGAACCTAACCCAGACAGATGATCAGCCTCGCCACGACACTCAGATCGTGCCCTGGCTGCACGGATATCCTTGTTGTCATCCCGCACGTTGCAGGGTCCTAATATCTGCCCATGAGAGGGGTTGTGTCGACCCCGCTTTGCACAAATTCACTTCATATCTTCTTGCGCCTTGGCTAGCCGGTTGATGGATCGATAGCCGTGAGCCCCTGAAGGTCGGCATTGGACTTACTTTGAAGCCATTTGACCTAGTGATGAAGTGGATATATCTTGCCGCTTCACCACAGTCTTGAGCAGCGTGGTGGCTAGATGGCTATATCATCCACCATTTCCTCACGGCGCCCAGCCGTGCCTTCGCCCACTGAACTAGCTAGCTGGCGGGTGGCACAACCTCGCACTCCTCTTGCTGGCGTTCGGGTCGCGCATCCGTTGTGTGCCACACAAATGCATGGGTCTCCCTCTTGGTATGACACCGGTGAATAGATGACATGGCCACACTGGCCAATCACCATTCACGGGTGTCATGCCCGGATGTCATCCCACAGAATACTTGACGGCACCCAACTCATTGACATACTTATGTATGTGCCGGATTTTAAAAAAACTTAAAACTATATCAGTGGTGTGCCGAGAAAATGACACTGCATACTAGTAGAGTGTTGAAAAGTTATACACCACTAAAAGTGAAGCCCAAGAGCCGTGCTCGGACCATGTTACTAGTTACATGGATATCCGTACGCAGGTTGGGTTAAAATGGGGGGGGGGGGGGGGGGGACAATCACTATATATACTGACTTTTAGTGGACAAATTGTTCTAATGGGGGCATCGTCCAGGTTGGCCCTCAATGAAGCTCCACCAATGGGCACACCACAAGCATGTGTGGTACTTAGTGCCGTGATGTATATAAGCATATACTAGAGCTGGGGCGCCACCTGGTGCTGCCTCCTGAGGCATGCCTGTGCGCACTTATCTTGTCTCCGCATATTCAGCTGCCATATTTAGTCCTCAATTTCACTCATGTACATTAATATGGGCGCATGTTATAACTTTTTTTGACTAACCACTGTTGTAAGGGCATATTTATCCCTAAGGTGTTTTGGTGATTGATGACAACACGTTTGCGGACTAATCGTGTGCCTTGAGTATCCCAGACATTTCATCGCTAGGCACAAGACGGTTGGGTGCCCCTCGAAGACTGTTGAAGACGACGTCTTTTCTACGTTTCTTTTTTGGTGGAGTTGAGTCGTAGGAAAGCCGTACTATTAAGAGGGGGTCCGCGTTGGAAAGGTTTGGGTGGAATCATCACGTACACGTCTCTTTCTTGTCCCCTCCTTTCCCTTGGAGCATCCTCCGCTTTCTCGCCGCCTTGTTTCTGGCTGCTGCGTTGGCTCGCGGTAGTACTGCTCCCAAGTGAGCGATAGTACCGTGCTACGGTGCGGTAGTACCACAGGTGCCCACGGTTGTACCGCTCCCCTGGAGCTGCACTACCGTTGCCCACCAAGCTAGTACCGCTCCCTCGCGGTAGTAGGGGCGGATGCAATTTTTTGCATCCGCGCCTACCACGGTAGTACCGCTTTCGTTCCGCGGTAGTACCGTGCTATGTTGTCAGGCAGTAGTACCGCCCCTCTGCAGTACTACTGTGTCGGGTTTTTGCTTCTTCTGTTTCTTTGCGGAAATAGGCACGGATATTTCCTTCCCCCTGGCTAGGGGATTCCTGCCTTGCGGTAGTACCGCATGGGGGCGCGGTAGTACCGCGCTCGCGGAAGTACCGCCCTCAGCTCCTGTGTTTCAGATCTGACCTTGCTGTTGCTGGGGTTGCGGCAGTACCGCGGGCCTGTACGGTAGTACCGCATGACCGTGCGGTAGTACCGCTTGGCAGCAAGCGGTAGTACCGCGCGGCCCGGCGGTAGTACCGCTGGCCTGGAGCGGTAGTACCACTGGCCGCGGGCTGGTAGGTGGATAACGGTTGGATCTTTGTCCCTCACTATATAAGGGGTCCCCTTCTTCCTCATTGACTCATCTCTTCCAACCCTAAGCTCCATTGTTGCTCTAAGCTCCATTTTTGCCCGATCTCACTCCCTAGCCAATCAAACTTGTTGATTTGCTTGGGAGTGGTTGAGAAGGCCTCGATCCACACTTCCACTGTCGTGGTATTTCTCACGGGGGGGCTTGCGAGTCGACAGATGCCACAAGGGCTTAGTGTGTGGGTAAGACTGCTGCTGATAGGACCGGGAGCGGGTATGCGAGTAGCACGCGGTGGTTTACCCAGCTTCGGAGCTCTCCGGAGAGATAATACTCCTACTGCTGCATGTCTGAGTGTATCTATCTGGGATGTACATCGGACAGTACAAAGTGCTCCTGGAGCTGTATCTGGGATCAGTGCCAAGTGCATCTGATCTAGTATATGCATGCGTATGGCCGGCTCTAGTGGCCATGTATGGCCATGGCTTGTGGCCGTGAGTGGCCTTGTGGCCAAATGAATGTGGCCGTGGGAGTCCATCCCCTGGATGGATGGATATGTGCCTTTATATAGGCATGGCTAGCTTACTTCCTAAGCTATGTAGTGGCATGGACAAGTGGGCATGGGTAAGGCATGGTGCATGTCATCCTTGTCCCCTGGGTCACTTCATAAATAGTGCCAGGGGACAAGTGACACTGTACATGATGGTGTCGCGGTACGGTTGTCTTGTCCGCGGTATGGCCGTCTCGTCGGTGTCGGATCGGGCTGCAGTCGGCAGCCGGCTGGTCGGCGCAGTCGGCAGCCGGCAGCCGGCCGGGCAGAGCAGTCGGATGGGGAGCCGGCAGGAGCAGCCGGGCAGTCGGACTAAGGGGCTTTGCTAGCCCCGATGTCTTGAAATATTGTCTTGCCGTCTTCGGAGTATCCGTGTCCAATTACTCCGACATCCACCAAGAGAAATTTGATTCCCCCCACTAATCCCTTGCGGATCTTGTTACTCTTGGGTGTTTGAGCATCCTAGATGGTTGAGGTCACCGCGGAGCCATAGTCCATTGTGGTGAAGCTTCGTGGTGTCGTTGGGAGCCTCCAATTGAGTTGTGGAGATTGCCCCAACCTTGTTTGTAAAGGTTCGGTCGCCGCCTCCAAGGGCACCAATAGTGGAATCACGGCATCTCGCATTGTGTGAGGGCGTGAGGAGAATACGGTGGCCCTAGTGGTTTTCTTGGGGAGCATTGTGCCTCCACACCGCTCCAACGGAGACGTACTTCCTCTCAAAGGGAAGGAACTTCGGCAACACATCCTCGTCTCCACCGTCTCCACTCTTGGTTATCTCGTGCCTTTACTTGTGCAAGCTTATTTGTATCATATCACTTGCTTGCTTGTGTTTCTATCCTTGTTGCATCATATAGGTTGCTCACCTAGTTGCATATCTAGACAACCTACTTTGATGCAAAGTTTAAATTGTTAAAGAAAAGCTAAAAATTGTTAGTTGCCTATTCACCCCCCCTCTAGTCAACCATATCGATCCTTTCAATTGGTATCAGAGCCTCTTCTCTTTATTAAGGACTTTACCGTCCGAAGAGTATGGTTGATACCGTAGACGGTTTGGAGGAACACTCCGGTGTGAATCCGATATCGTCTACGGGCGATGGGGAAACCTCGGTCTCTCGTGAGGAGTTCAATGTGGCCTTGGAGACATTGAAAACCTCCATGAGGACCGAGGTTGAAAGCATGTTTACTAAATTTCTTGAAGGGCTTAAACTATCCACCGCACCGTTGAAAGTGGGTAATCCCACCGACAAGGTGACGGATGCTACCTCCGATAAGGGGGAAGCTAGTAGTGAAAAGGCTCCTTCTTCTAGTGGTAAGAATGGCACCGGTATCTTTGCTCATGTGGAACCACCACTTGTTTATGGTGGACCGGTTCCTTCCACTCATTTGAATCATGCCAGTCCCCCCCCCCTAAGATTGTGAAAAATGAGGACTTTGATTCTTGGGTTTACCACTTTAAACGTCATTTAAATCATGTGAACACTAATATTTGGAGAATCATTGAAGAAGGTTTTTATCCGCATGATCCAAGCAACTTCACTCCTCGAGAAGCCGCGGATAATCAATTCAATGAGAATGCTCTCTTCATCATTCAAGATGCAATCCCACCCGAAGACCTACCTCATCTTCGGCCCTTCGCCTTGGCCAAAGATGCATGGCATTGTGTTGTCTCTCTCTACCGGGGAAGCGCAAGCATTCAACGCTCCAACTATGAAGTGGTGCAAGATGAGGCCGATGAGTTTGCAATGAAAGAAGATGAAGAACCTCGTGAGCTTTATCGGAGAGTAACCAAACTCGCGGTCTCACTGCGATATCACGGGAGCAAGGACACGGATGACAATTGGATCAAGCGCAAATTCCTCAAGGCAATGATGCCCTACCACAAGGCCATGTCCTCCGTCATTCGTCAAAGACCGGACTTACACACTTTGACCTCAAGCAAAGTGTTGGATGAGTTTGTGGCCATGAACATTTTGGACAAGACCGCCGACAATGCGGTGCTTCGTTCTCAAAGGGCAAAGAAGCCCAACCTTGCATTGAAGGCCAAGCTCACCGTTGAAGAATAAGAAGAGGAAGAAGAGGAGAGCAACCCCGAAGATACAAAGTATGCATATCATGAACACATGGCACTCGCTTCAAGGCAATTTTGGAGCAAGAAAAACTCGAGGCCAAACTTTAACAAAAACAACTCAAGTGGCATGAAGAGCAAGCAACGTGTAAGGACTTGCTACAATTGTGGCAATGTGAGTCATTTTGTTGTGGAGTGCCCGTATGAGAAGAGGCAAGACAATGGTGGCAAGCTCATCCGAAAGGACAAGGCAAAGTCGTTCCCCAAGAAGAGCAACTTCACCAAGAAGACTCCTCCCAATGCATTGGTGGTACAAGAAGAGTACAATGAGGATGATGACGATGATGAAGATGGTGAGTTGGCTGCCATGGCCTCAGTTGCCATTGCGACGACTCCACGGGTGTCTCTCTTCGACTCACCCAATGAGAGCATCACCGCCAAGTGCCTCATGGCTAAAGCCACCAACAAGGTAACCCGCAACATCAAAACTACCATCATTAATCATCCTTCTTCGACGGATAGCATTGATGAACATGAGGGAACTAATGTGGAGGCGAATGAGTTTGAGGCCTTTATGGGCAAACTTAAGGGTAAATCCAAGAAGCACTTTGTTGCTCTCTTGGAACAACTTGGTGAAGCCAATGACATGATCGAGGCTCACGAAGATACCATCACTAAGATGGAAGGGCATAGTCGTGACTATGCCGATGAGATTTCGGATCTTTCCAATGCTCTTGAGGAAGAGCGTGGTCTTCGTTTGGCTCTTGAGGAGTCACACAACGTTGATCATGCTAAGTTAAAGAAAGACCATGATCACGTTGGGTACGTGCCCGAGTCCAAGAACAAGAAGAAGAACGACAAGACCAAACGACCTCCTCCTCTCATGAAAACCTTTATGAAGGAGGGAGAGAGTGCTTCCAAGGAGAAGAAGAACAATGCGAAGGGTGGCGCTGTCAAAAAGGGCAATGCCACTCCTCTCATCGAACCGGCGACTTTAATCCTTCTTATATGTTATGTCGTGCTAGTGATGGGCATGTCTTTGCCAAATTCGTTGGTTCTCCTCATGAATACATTGAATGGTCTATTTGGGTTCCAAAGACCCTTGTTACTAACATCAAAGGACCCATTACAAAATGGGTACCTAAAACCAAGCATTGATCTCTTGTAGGTGTTTGCTTCCGGTGGGGGATCATGGTTGCTCGATAGCGGAGCTACAAATCATATGACCGGAAGCAAGGACTTGGTGGTGGACGTGCACAAGATTCCATCTATGCCCACCAATGTTGAGTGGGGTGACGCCTCATCTTCTAAGGTATTGGGACTTGGCAAGGTGGTCATCTTTCATGATCTCTCGATCGAGAAGGTCATGCTTGTTGAGTCTCTTGCATACAATTTACTTTCCGTTCATCAACTTGCAATCATGGGCTTTGCCACTTTCTTTGATATCGATACCGTGGCCCTCTTGTGGAGCAAGACTCTTAAAGTAGCCTTTCTTGGGTATCTCGAGAACGGTCTATATGTGATTAACTTTTCGGAGCGACCCACTAAGACCGCGACATGCCTAATGGCTAAAGTGGATGTGGGATGGCTTTGGCATCGCCGTCTAGCCCATGTCAATATGAGATCTTTGCAAAGTATTCTCAAGGGGGACCATGTCCGTGGACTAACGAATGTTAGTTTTGCTAAAGATCGTGCTTGCAGTGCTTGTATCGAAGGAAAGCTACATGAGAAGGCTCACCCTCCCACGACTATCATTTACTCAAAGAGGCCTTTGGAGCTCCTTCACTTGGATCTCTTTGGGCCTCCATCCTTCGATAGTCTTGGGGGTAGGAAGTATTGCTTGGTGATTGTGGATGACTACTCAAGATACACTTGGGTGTATTTCTTCAAGAGGAAGAGCGAGCCCAACAAACCATCATTGACTTTGCAAATGAAGCACAACGTCAACACAATGCAAAGATCTTGACAATAAGAAGTGACAACGGCACCGAGTTCAAGAACTACACCTTGGATGAGTTTCTTAGTGATGAGGGGATCAAGCATCAATATTCCGCACCTTACACCCCTCAACAAAACGGTGTTGCGGAGAGGAAGAACCGGACGTTGATGGATGCGGCAAGGACCATGATGGCGGAGTTCAAGTCTCCTTACAACTTTTGGGCCAAAGCCATCAACACCGCATGTCATGCATCCAATCGGCTCTACCTCCGCAAAGGCTTGAAGAAGACTCCACATGAGATACTCACCGGAAACAAGCCCAACCTCAAGTACTTTCGGGTGTTCGGGTGTAAGTGTTTCATTCTCAAGAAAGGTGTTCGGTTGTCTAAATTTGAGGCTAGAGCTTATGAGGGCATACTTGTTGGTTATGCTACAAACTCTCATGCTTACCGTGTCCTCAATAAATCCACGGGACTTATTGAGGAGACGTGTAACATGGAGTTTGATGAGAATAACGGCTCCCAAGTGGAGCAAAGTGGCACTTGTGATGTAGGTGATGAAATTCCTCCTCAAGCCATAAGAAGAATGGGTGTTGGATTTATCCTACCCATAGAGGAACCCCTTGTGGCCGAAGGAGAAGGACAATGCTCCACTCAAGTGGAGCCATCACCAACCCAAGGCACACACTTCCAAATAACAACATGAAGGCCCTCATCCTCAAGAACATGACCAAGGGCAAGATCATGCTCAAGACGGTGTTGACACATCAAGTGATGCCCAAGGTCAAGTTCTCTCCTCCGAGCAAGCTCTAGAAAAAGAACAAGCTCAAGACGACGCTCAAGATGATCAAGTGACCACTCCTCGTCTCACCCCTGAGGAGGAATTGGAGCGTCGTGCCGCCAAGGTTGCTTCCAAGCTCTCCACCAAGGATCATCTCATGACGAATGTGCTTGGAAGCTTAAGAAAGGGGGTAAGCACTCGTAGACAATTAGCAAACTATTGTGAGAATCACGTGTTTGTCTCTTGTGTCGAACCCCACAAGGTCTATGAGGCGCTCGAAGATCCAGATTGGCTCAATGCCATGCATGAAGAACTCAACAACTTCGAACGCAACAAAGTGTGGAGATTGGTGCCAAGACCGACGGGTAACCACAATGTCATTGGAACCAAGTGGATATTAAGAACAAGCAAGATGCCCATGGGATTATCATTCGCAACAAGGCTTGTTTGGTAGCACAAGGATACTCTCAAGTCGAGGGTATCGACTACGGTGAAACCTTTGCTCCCGTTGCTCGTCTTGAATCCATTCGCATGTTGATTGCATATGCTTATCATCGTAACTTTAAGTTACAACAAATGGATGTGAAGAGTGCTTTTCTTAATGGTCCCATTAATGAATTGGTTTATGTCAAGCAACCCCCCGGGTTCGAGGATCCCTACTTTCCCAATCATGTGTATCAACTCGATAAGGCACTCTATGTCCTCAAACAAGCCCCACGTGCGTGGTATGACCACCTTACCGAGTTGTTACAAGACCGTGGTTTTGAAGTTGGGCTAATCGACCCCACTCTTTTTACTAAGAAGGTCAAAGGGGAGTTGTTTGTGTGCCAATTATATGTTGATGATATTATCTTTGGTTCCCCTAACAAAGCTTTCAATGAGGAATTTGCCGCTCTCATGACCTCAAAGTTCGAGATGTCTTCCATGGGAGAGTTGAAGTTCTTTCTAGGGTTAGAAGTGAAGCAAAGAAGAGAAGGAACCTTCATCAACCAAGCCAAATATACTCAAGACATGCTCAAGAGATTCAAGCTAAGTGATGTCAAGCAGGCTTCCACTCCAATGCCCACCAAGTGCCAACTTGACATAGATCCCAATGGTAAAGCGGTGGATCAAATGGTATATCGCTCCATGATAGGCTCCTTGCTCTACCTTTGTGCATCTAGACCGAATATCATGTTGAGTGTGGGAATTTGTGCACGGTTTCAAGACGCACCTAAGGAAAGTCACTATGTGGCGGTTAAACGAATCTTTCGATATTTGGCTCATACCCCAAACTTTGGCTTATGGTACCCAAGAGGAGCAAACTTCAAGCTTGTAGGGTATTCGGATTCCGATTGGGCGGGAGACAAAGTGGATAGGAAGTCCACTTCCGGAGGGTGCCAATTCCTTGGTTGCTCTTTGGTAAGTTGGTCTTCCAAAAAGCAAAGTTGTGTGTTTCTCTCGTCCATCGAAGCGGAGTATGTGGCGGCCGGTATTTGTTGTGTACAACTCTTATGGATTAGGCAAACTTTAAAGGATTACGGTGTCATTTGTGACAAAGTGCCTCTTTGGTGTGACAATGAAAGTGCCATCAAGATCTCTCTCAACACGGTGCAACACTTCAAGACGAAGCATATTGAGATCCGGTATCACTTCATCCGGGATCACATTAGGCGAGGAGAGATCGAGCTCAACTATGTCAACATCATGATAACCTTGCAGATATTTTCACGAAGCCATTGGATGAAGCAAGATTTCGCGAGTTAAGGCATGAGCTAAATATCATTGATTCGAGCAATGTTGCTTGAACCCTTGTACACCCCACCATACTCAACTTGTTGTCTTGTTTAGATGTAGGCATGGACATAGGGGGAGTGTTGTTCTCTCAATGAACTCTCCCCCCCATTGTGCATAAATTGATCAAGTCTTTCACATTAGCCATGTTTGATGGTACTTGTGCTTCAAATACGAGTTTTGGTCATGGGCCCAAGGATAATTCTTTGCGGTGCCATACCAATTGACTCAAACATAGGTGGCTACGGCCACCGCCCTCTCTCTGGAGAGGTGGTGTCTCGTGGTTGTTTCGTTTTGTCATTTGCCTTTCTGCCTTTGTGTGTAGCGTGGTCTTGTGGTGTCGTGTTGCCTCGCAGTGTTTGTGCAAAGACCTCTTTTTCGTGTGCTTGAAACGTGCATCTTCTTGAGCCCACGGTACTACCGCGGCTTGCTACGGTACTACCGCTTTGAGAGGCACGTTACTACCACGCCAGGGCACGGTACTACCGCTCAGGTGCGCTACTACCACAATGAGGCACGGTACTACCGCACCATCGAGTGATCGTGGGGGTTGAGGGAGTCCTGGATTAGGGGTGTTCGGGTAGCCATACTATACCTTCAGCCGGACTCCTGGACTATGAAGATACAAGATTGAAGACTTCGTCCCGTGTCCGGATGGGACTTTCCTTGGCGTGGAAGGCAAGCTTGGCGATGCGGATATTCAAAGATATCCTACCATTGTAACCGACTCTATGTAACCCTAACCCTATCCGGTGTCTATATAAACCGGAGGGTTGTAGTCCGTAGGACAGAATCAACTCCATATACAACAATCATACCATAGGCTAGCTTCTAGGGTTTAGCCTCCTTGATCTCGTGGTAGATCTACTCTTGTACTACCCATATCTTCAATATTAATCAAGCAGGAGTAGGGTATTACCTCCATCAAGAGGGCCTGAACCTGGGTAAAAACATCGTGTCCCTTGTCTCCTGTTACCATCCGGCCTTGACGCACAGTTCAGGACCCCCTACCCGAGATCCGCCGGTTTTGACGCCGACATTGGTGCTTTCATTGAGAGTTCCTCTGTGTCGTCGCCTTTAGGCCCGATGGCTCCTTTGATCATCAACAACGATGCGGTCCAGGGTGAGACTTTTCTCCCCGGACAGATCTTCGTCTTCAGCGGCTTCGCTCTGCGGGCCGATTCGCTCGGCCACCTTGAGCAGATCGAAAGCTACGCCCCTGGCCATCAGGTCAGGTTTGGAAGCCTAAACTATACGGCCGACATCCGCGGGGACTTGATCTTCGACGGATTCGAGCCACAGCCAAGCGCGCCGCACTGTCTCGATGGGCATGATGTAGCTCTGCCGCCGAACTGCGCTTTGGAGGCCGCACACGCACCGGTTCCGACCATTGATTCGGAGCCTATTGCGCCAATCGAGGATGAGCGGTTGGACGTCACCTCGGGGGCTGCGATCCCAAAAGCGATCGAGCCGAACGCTAGCCCCGCACTCCGCGCGACCCGTGACTCCGAGGATCCGGACTCCTTCCCGGACTCCGAAACCCCCGTGCCCCTGCCAATCGAATCCGATTGGGCTCCGATAATGGAGTTCACCGCCGCAGACATCTTTCAGCACTCGCCTTTTGGCGATATCCTGAACTCTCTCAAGTCTCTCTCCTTATCAAGAGAGCCCTGGCCGAACTACGGTCAGCGAGGATGGGATACAGACGATGAAGAAATTCAAAGCCCACCCACCACCCACTTTATAGCCACTGTCGACGATCTAATAGACATGCTTGACTTCGGCTCCGAAGACATCGACGGCATGGACGACGATGTAGGAGACGAACTGGAACCAGCACCTGTAGGGCGCTGGAAGGCCACCTCGTCATATGACATATATATGGTGGATACTCCAAAAGATGGAGATGGCGATGGAACAGTGGGGGATAACGCCCCCAAGAAACAGCCAAAGCGCTGGCGTCAGCGGCGCCGCTCTAAATCCCGCCAAAGCAAAAACGGTGATTCCGGCAGGGGAGATAATACTACCCCGGATAGCGCTGAAGAACACCCACCTCAGAAAGATTCGGCACAGGAAGATGGAAAAGCCAGCCCTCATGAGAGAGCGGTAGACCGAGACGTCGAGGATGATAACTATACGCCTCCCTCCGAGGACGAGGCAAGCCTCGATGACGACGAATTCGTCATACCATCAGACCCCGCCGAACAAGAGCGTTTTAAATGCAGGCTTTTAGGCACGGCAAGCAGCCTCAAGAAAAAGCAGCAACAGCTTAGAGCTGCCCAAGATTTGCTAGCTGACAGATGGACTGAAGTCCTTGCGGCCAAAGAGTATGAACTCGAAGGCCCCTCCAAGAGTTACCCGAAGCGCAGGCCACTACCCCGATCAGAGGAGGAAGCACCTACATCACCAGCGCATGACATGGCAGACCGGCCACCTCGCGGCCGCGACAGTGAGGCCTCTCGGCCCTCCACCCAAGCCATGCCCCGACGCCGCTCAACTAAGGCACGGGAAAATGCGCCCGACCTGCGAGACATACTGGAGGATAAGGCAAGACAAACAAGATCGATCTACGGATCGCGCAGGCGCCCTACGGCATGTGACAATGATCTTCACTCCGGATACAACAAATCCGGCCGGGCCGAACACAACAGACATAGCTCTTCCGAGCTGCGTCGTGATATAGCCCAGTACAGAGGCGCCGCACACCCGCTATGCTTCATGAATGAAGTAATGGATCATAAAATCCCAGAGGGTTTCAAACCCGTAAACATCGAATCATACGATGGCACAACAGATCCGGCGGTATGGATAGAGGATTATCTCCTTCACATCCACATGGCACGCAGCGATGATCTACACGCCATCAAATACCTCCCGCTCAAACTTAAAGGACCGGCCCGGCATTGGCTTAACAGCTTGCCAGCAGACTCAATCGGTTCTTGGGAGGACCTGGAAGCCGCATTCCTCGACAACTTCCAGGGCACTTACGTGCGACCATCGGATGCCGACGACTTAAGCCACATAATTCAGCAGCCAGAGGAATCGGCCAGACAATTCTGGACACGGTTCCTAACAAAGAAAAACCAGATAGTTGACTGTCCGAACGCAGAGGCCCTAGCAGCCTTCAAGCATAACATCCGCAACGAGTGGCTTGCCCGGCACCTCGGACAGGAAAAGCCGAAATCCATGACAACCCTCACGACACTCATGACCCGCTTTTGCGCGGGAGAAGACAGCTGGCTAGCTCGCAGTAACAACTTATCAAAGAACCCTGGTAATTCGGATACCAAGGACAAAAGTGGCAGGACACGTCGGAATAAGCAAAAACGCCGCGTTAGCAGCGACAGCAATGAAGACACGACAGTCAATGCCGGATTCAAAGGCTATAAATCCGGTCAGCGGAAAAAGCCATTCAAAAAGAATACTCAGGGCCCGTCCAGTTTGGACCGAATACTCGATCGCTTGTGCCAGATACATGGCACCCCCGAAAGGCCAGCCAATCACACTAACAGAGATTGTTGGGTGTTCAAGCAGGCAGGCAAGTTAAGGGCCGAAAACAGAGACAAGGGGCTGCACAGCGACGACGAGGAGCCCAAGCCGCCGAACAACAATGGACAGAAGGGCTTTCCCCCACAAGTGCGGACGGTGAACATGATATACGCAACCCACATTCCCAAGCGGGAGCGTAAGCGTGCGCTACGGGACGTATACGCGATAGAGCCAGTCGCCCCAAAGTTCAACCCATGGTCCTCCTGCCTGATCACTTTTGATCGAAGAGACCATCCCACTAGAATCCTTCATGGCGGCTTCGCCGCATTGGTTCTCGACCCAATCATCGATGGATTTCATCTTACAAGAGTCCTCATGGACGGCGGCAGTAGCCTGAACCTGCTTTATCAGGATACAGTGCGGAAAATGGGCATAGATCCATCAAGGATTCAGCCCACAAGAACGGCTTTTAAAGGCGTTATACCAGGTGTGGAAGCCAACTGTACAGGCTCAGTAACACTTGACGTGGTCTTCGGAACCCCGGACAATTTCCAAAGCGAAGAGTTAATCTTCGATATAGTCCCGTTTCGCAGTGGCTATCACGCCCTGCTCGGACGAACCGCATTCGCAAAATTCAATGCAGTGCCGCACTACGCATATCTCAAGCTCAAAATGCCAGGCCCTCGAGGAGTAATTACGGTCAACGGAAACACCGAATGCTCCCTCCGTATGGAGGAGCATACGGCGGCTCTCGCAGCGGAGGTACAAAGTAGCCTTTTCAGGCAATTCTCCAGTCCGGCCATTAAAAAGCCAGACACTGCCAAGCACGCCCGGAGTAACCCACAGTAGGACCGCCTGGCACACTCCGAGAAAGCGTAGCAATGCGGCCCCAACCCCAGCTTTCACGACATAGCGAAACCAGTTCCTCGCGTACATAACTACGCCCTTGAAATACCATGGGCACAGGGGAAGGGGCACAATAATGGCACGCCCAATATACGGCTTAAAACGTACTAGGGGCTGCCGAATTCTTTCTTTTTAATTTTTTATTACTTTCAGGACTCCATACTTCGGACGACCTGTTCGGCAATTCGACTGCCGCACAAACGATGCAAGATCCAGGGAGGCAGACAAGCCATGCCGCATTATGGAACTCCCAGGTGGTCTCTGTTACGAGCGGTATACCTGTTTTAAATACAATTCTGCGGCCTGCCCCTGGTCAGGACATATTGAATAGTCCAATATCTTTTGCTTACCGCACTATTTGTATCGTTCGGCTTTGATAAATAGCCTCTCTATAAGCAATGCTTAGCTTCTTGTCTATTTTTTTGCATTGTCTTCTTTTCACATTTATGTTTATTAAATGACATGATTGCACCCGTACACCATGGTACAGCAAACACGCCAGGGGCTTCAGTACCCCTCATAATGGTGTGAGAAGTCCATACACTTTCACAAGTGCGGCACCCCGAACTTATAGCACTATATGCATCGGCTCCGAATCATGATTTGGGTCAATAGTTGGGTTTGCCCGGCTCCTATGTTTTGGTGCCTTACGTTCCGCTCTATCGGCTAAGGTAGCACTAGGAGAACCACTGTGATTGTGCCCCGGTTCAGCTGGGTTAAGCACCTCAGTGGAGAAAGCTAAAACTGACTGTCATGATGTGGCGAGAGACCGGTCGCTGTTCGAGAGGTTTTTCGAGTCCCTAAAGGCTTATGCCGCTTCGAGTGAGGAGCCGGCTTTGTCCGGCCAAGGCGTGGATAGCGCCCCGAACTCGGTCTTCCGAACTAGGGGCTTCGCCGAAATTTAAAATTATAGAGTTCTATGGCTAAGTGAGAGTGTTCAAGCATTATAGTCCGATTGCCTGGTTCGTTGTGCTGAGCGCCTCCCTCAAAGGACCTAACTATGGGAAAAAGAGCGCTCAGGTTTATCCCGAACACCCCAGCACTAGTGGTACGGGGGCAGAAGCCGACGACTGGCCATCTCTCAATTTTTGATAAACGGCCGCACAGAAAGTAATATTTTAAATTCAATAAGCATTGCTTAGCGCATATGAACAAGTTTTCAGCGCACAGGATAACACGAGCGAGTTCATTCAAAAATTACATCCTTGGTACATTCATCCGCCACAAGGCGGGCACCAGCAAGAACATCCTTGTAATAGTTCTCGGGCTTGCAATGCTCCTTCCCTGGCGGCGGCCCGTCCTTCACAAGCTTCTCACCGGCCAGCTTACCCCAATGCACCTTTGCACGGGCGAGGGCCCTACGGGCACCTTCGATGCAGACGGAGCGCTTGATGACCTCGAGCCTCGGACAGGCCTCCACCAGCCGCCGCACTAGCCCGAAATAGCTCCTAGGCAGGGCCTCTCCGGGCCACAGCCGAACTATGAAGCCCTTCATAGCCTGCTCGGCCGCCTTGTGGAGCTCGACCAGCTATTTCAGTTGGTCGCTCAAGGGCACAGGGTGTCCGGCCTCAGAATACTGAGACCAGAACACCTTCTCCGTCGAGCTGCCATCTTCAGCTCGGTAGAATGCGGCGGCATCGGATACGCTGCGGGGAAGATCTGCGAATGCCCCTGGAGAGCTCCGGATTCGGGTAAGTAACAGGTAGTTCACTTTTATATTTCTGCTTTGCATAAAGAATGCCTTACCCGCTGCTATCTTCCTCATCTCCTCCAATTCCCGGAGGGCCTTCTGGGCTTCGGCCTTAGCAGATTTGGCAGTTTTAAGGGCCGCAGCAAGCTCGGACGCTCGCGTCTTCGAGTCGAGCTCCAAACTCTCATGTTTTTTCATGAGAACCTGAAGCTCTTGCCGCACCTTGCCGACCTGCGCCTCAAATTTCTCCCGCTCGGCGCGCTCCGTGGCCGCTTTTTTCTCGGCCTCGGACAGCGCCTGCTTGAGGGTCGCCACCTCAGTTGTGGCCCCTACAATAAGCAGTATACTCCTGTTATTTTTTTGCAATTGCGCCTCCCTATAGGCACTTTTTTCTGTAAGGTATTTCTTACCTTCTTTCTCCTCGAGCTGCCGCTTGGCAAGGCCAAGCTCTTGCTCGGTCCGCTTGAGTCCCTGTTTCAGGGCACCCACCTCCGCAGTCAGTGCGGCGGTGGCTAGCAGCGAAGCCTGCATACGCATATTGACTCTTTGTTGTTAGACTAAATTTAATAGATCCTCTATTCGGCTTTTCTTTCCGAACGCCAAACAGAGCATCAGGGGCTACTGTCTATGCGGTTATATTTTTACATATTTTTACTTACCTCGAAGCCTGTTAGAAGGCTAGCACAAGCTTCAGTCAGTCCGCTATTGGCGGACTGAACCTTCTGGATCACCGTACTCATAACAGTACGGTGCTCCTCGTCGATGGAGGCGCCGTCAAGCACCTCCAGCAGATTGTCCGGCACCTCCGGTTGGACGGAGGCCGCCGGCTCAGAAGGCTTGCTCCTCTTGGAAGGAGTTCGCCTACCGCGGCCCGGAACTGTTGAAGATTCCGGCGCGGTGTCCGGCACAAAGCCGGACTTGGAGCCCTGGGGGCTTTGTCCCCTTCACTCCTGGAGTCCGGGAGGTTGCCTTGCGGCTCCTCCGGGACCACCTCCTCCTGCCTCGGAGCTTGTCGCGACGCCACTTCGGCGTCGTCTGCAGTGCGGGGGGAGACAGCGGGCGGAACTGAGTTCACGTCCGATGAGTCCAGGGAGCCGCCCGACGATTCGTCGAATTCGGCCCGGGGCGGACTGCATAATTACATTCGACATTAGGGAAGGCTGTGCGACAAAGGAACATCATGAGTTACTCTGATATCTGAACTTACGATTTCGCCGGGCGCTTGGCCCTGTTTGGCCACTCCTCTTCGCCCTCTTTGGCGTCGGGGGAGTAGTCCGACGGAGGGGTCTTCCTTTTCCTAGACCCCTCGGCATCCCCCGTTGGGGCGGCCTTCCTCTTCTCTCCTCCCTCCGCTGGAGGGGGAGAGTTTTCTTATTCCTCCTCCTCGTTTTCGCGGGAGGAGGGCGTCTCAGACTCGTCAGATGATGAGTCCGACACCACCATGTTGCGGGCACTCTTTCGAGCCACTGTGGTCTTCTTCTTCTTGGCCTTCTTCTCCGGCACCACATAAGGCGCCCGAGCCAGCAGCTTCGCCAGTAGAGCTGGGGCTGGGTCTTCGGGCAGCGGAGCCGGACAGTTAATCGGTTCGGCTATCGCCCGCCAAGCCTGTCAAAGGTAAGGGAGTTTAGATCCCGCATAGAGTCAAACTATGAAAAAAAGCTTAACATCCTGTAAAAGGTGTAGATGGCATACCTTGCTAGTGTGACGCTGCGAGCTGTATCCGCGGTCCTCGGAAGCGGATGCGGGAGCCTCGGCGCCCATGAATAGCATCTTCCAGGTGTCCTTGTATGTCGTGTCGAAGAGCCTGCCGAGGGTTTGATGCTGCACCGGGTCGAACTCCCACAATTAAAATCCCGTTGTTGGCACGGGAGGATCCGGCGGACGAGCATAACCTGGATTATATTAACAAGCCGGACTGGCTTGTTCACCAGGGACTGGATGCATGTTTGCAATCCGGTCACCTCTTTTTCGTCACCCCACAATAGGCCCGTCTCTTTCCAGGACATAAGCCGCGTGGGGGGTCCAGATCGAAACTCGAGGGCTGCGGTCCATTCCGGATCGTGCGGCTCGGTGATATAAAACCACCCGGCTTGCCATCCCTTTAGGGTCTCCACGAAAGAGCCCTCGAACCATAGGACGTTGGCCATCTTGCCCGCCATGGCGCCTCCGCACTCCGCCTGGCTGCCGCGCACCACCTTGGGCTTGACGTTGAAGGTATTGAGCCAGAGGCCGAAATGGGGGCGGACGCGGAGAAAAGCCTCGCACACGATGATAAACGCCGAGATGTTGAGGATAAAGTTCGGAGCCAGATCGTGGAAATCCAGGCCGTAGTAGAACATGAGCCCCCGGACAAATGGGTGGAGTGGAAAACCCAGTCCGCGGAGGAAGTGGGGGAGAAATACTACCCTCTCATGGGGCCTTGGGGTGGGGAGAAGCTGCCCCTCTTCGGGAAGCCGGTGCGCGATGTCCTTGGACAGGTATCCGGCCTTCCTTAGCTTCTTGATTTTGCCCTCCGTAACGGAGGAGACCATCCACTTGCCTCCCGCTCCGGACATTGCTGGAGAAGGTTGAGGTGGGAAGTGCGGGCTTGGGCGCTGGAGCTCGGGTGCGCAGGAGATGGATAGGCAGAGGAGGAAGAAGGCGTAGGTAAAAAGGTGGATCTTTGCCCCCTTATATGGGCGGATGCGGTTGTGCGTCCCCACCTGCCTAGTGAAACTCGCTTGCCTCCCAAGCGCCGTAATAAGTGGCGCGGTTGGGTTACCCACATCCGTATTGACGAGAATCCCGTAAAAGGGGGGTACACGATCTCTGCTTTGACAAGACGTGCCAAGGAAACCGTCTCGCAAAACACGCTGAGGTGGAAAAGTGAAAACAATTCGAGCGAAGGACTTGGCTGTAGTGTGTTGACGCACAGCGGAATATGTCAGCAGATTTGATTTGTGTTAATATTATTCTCTCTATGGCAATATGTGGAAACTTATTTTGCAGAGCCGGACACTACTCTTGGTGTTTACAATCTTCTATGAAGAATTTGGAGGAGGAACCCGCCTTGCAATGCCGAAGACAATTTGCGCGTCGGACTCGTCGTTATTGAAGCCTGGTTCAGGGGCTACTGAGGGAGTCCTGGATTAGGGGGTGTTCGGGTAGCCGGACTATACCTTCAGCCGGACTTCTGGACTATGAAGATACAAGATTGAAGACTTCGTCCCGTGTCCGGATGGGACTTTCCTTGGCATGGAAGGTAAGCTTGGCGATGCGGATATTCAAAGATCTCCTACCATTGTAACCGACTCTATGTAACCCTAACCCTATCCGGTGTCTATATAAACCGGAGGGTTGTAGTCCGTAGGACAGAATCAACTCCATATACAACAATCATACCATAGGCTAGCTTCTAGGGTTTAGCCTCCTTGATCTCGTGGTAGATCTACTCTTGTACTACCCATATCTTCAATATTAATCAAGCAGGAGTAGGGTATTACCTCCATCGAGAGTGCCCGAACCTGGGTAAAAACATCGTGTCCCTTGTCTCCTGTTACCATCCGGCCTTGATGCACAGTTCAGGACCCCCTACCCGAGATCCTCCGGTTTTGACACCGACAGGGGTTGTGACTCGGGCAGGGGAGTTCCAACTCCCCATACCCATTCACTCGTCTCTCTCCCCACGTCTCTCTCTCTCTCTTGCTCAAGAACGGCGTCGGAGGTCCACGCCGGATCTCCGTCTGCGGCCACTCTCCTCGGTTTCCGACCGGTGGGATCGTTCCCCACCACTTCCTCTTGCCATGGACCAAGGTTTTTCGCCAAATCCCTCTTTTGCTTGGTTGTTCTCTCGCTTCTAGGTTTTTGGGGAGATGCTTGTTGTTCTTGAGATTTTAGGCCAAATCTGTGCAAGAGTAGGATGTAGGAGAGTCGTGTTGCGTAGGAATCATACTTGATATGTTGTCTTGTGGTAGATTTGTCCAACCGTAGTACCGCCGCGGTTTCGCGGGCTTTTCTCAGATTTGAACTTGTTCGGATCTGATGCGGTGCGGTACTACCGTGTCTCATGAGCGGTACTACCACTCGTGCGGTACTACCGCCCATCAAGTGCGGTGCTACCGCGCTAGCTCGTGCGGTACTACCGCCCATCAGACGCGGTACTACCGCGCTAGCTGAGGCACCAAGCTCCTACTACCGCTCCTAGACCCGGTACTACCGTGACCTTACACGGTACTACTGCAACTATGAGCGGTACTACAATCTTAGTACCGCAGCACTTGGCAGTACTACCGTAGGGGTCAAATCTCTCTCATGGCAATTATCTTGTGTGCTCCCTTCATGTTTCTTTTGCTTTGTTGTGGTCTTTGCATTGATCCTTCTTGCTTGTCGTGTGTGTTTTGCGCTTTGTGTCTCAGGTGGTGGCTCCCGCCGTTCCAATCCCAGTCGTGACACTGGCTCCAAGCGTCTGCGCAACCCCCAAGATGAAGCACCAGAGGGCTCCAATGCCCCCAAGCGCAATGTAAAGACCACTGCCAGCAAGCAAAAGGAACCTGCTAAGGGCATGGATGAGATTTCAGTCACTGAGTATGTTGAACGCCGGAAGATCAATCCCTATGTGCATCCTCGGGCTGTCCTCAGAGGCACCGAGTTGTTCTGGACCAAGCAACATGCTCTCATCTATCTGGATGTGATCAAGAACAAGCAGAACACCTTCGTGGATGTCAAGTGGATAGACATGAATCACATGCAGAAGGACAAGGTTTGTGACTATTTTGGAGAGGCTCTGGACTTGGTGGAGCAGTTTGCTATTGAGCCCGTGATCTCCTTTCACCTTGACTATGACCCTGAGCTTATCTATCAGTTCTTTGCCTCCGTTTACTTTCATCCCGGGGATGAGCGAAGGATGACTTGGATGACCAACGGCCGTCAGCTGTCTGCTACATGGAAGGAGTTCATGGATCTGCTTCACATTCCTGATGACGGGCTTCACACCCCCGTTGGTGTTCGCCCCCATGCCAACTCTGAGTCTGCCAACAAGAACCTGCTTCAGCCATTCCTTGTTGAGAAGGTGCTCCCCAATGGCAAGTCGACTTGGGTGCTGAACTCGTTTCTGGATATCATGCCTCGCATCTTCCGCAACACTCTATTTCCACGCATTGGCGACAAGGACAAGGTTCATGCTTATCTAGTGGACATGTTGCTCCTGTGTGCAGAGGCACGTTCATCTCAGACTCAGCCACTTGATGTCTCACACATCATGTGGTGTGAGCTTCGGTTTGCGGTGTTCACTCGCAAGGTACCTATCTATGGACCGTACATGTTTCTGTTGCTCTCCACAACTTGGGAGAAGATGTACCCTGGTGATGAGTTCCTTGCTCCAGTCTGGGTTCGGCATGAGTCCATCAGCCTCCGCCTCAAGCCCAACTGGGCCAACACTACCACCCGTGCTGAGGCTTCTTCTGCTAGGAGGGCTGTTGGTGAGGAGGAGGCTGGTGCAGAGCATGTTGCTGAGGACCGTGCTGCTAGGTCTACCACTCCTTCCTCTGAGCCATCGTGGGCCAAGAAGTTAAAGGACAAGATGAAGACTCTCTTCTGCATGCAGGCAAAGGGACAGTACAGGACTCACGTGGCTGACAAGGAGAGTCGCCGTTGTGACAAGAAGGTTATGAGGCTCTTTGGAGAGGATGTGTCTGGCGGTTCTGAGGATGTCATCACGCCAGAGGCTGCCTGGATGACGAAGCAGGGGTACAAGTGGACCAGTTCAGAGGAAGACATCGAGGAGCCCGTCCCCGCCGCTGAGTCTGACGAGGAGCACGAGTAGCAGTGGGACGACTTCTCTGCCTGAGCCACCCCGTGTGTGTAGGTGTCCTCTCTGCCTTTTTGGCGTCTCGATGCCAAAGGGCGAGAGAGTGTAGGGATTTGCGTTGTCTCGAGCTTGGTGTGTTTGCTTTGTCGTTTGAACCTCGTTTGCCTCGTTTGCTTTTTTTGGTTTGTGCCTTCGAGACCTATCCTACATATGGTGTAAGACATATGCACTCTATCTACCTTAGTTAACTTATGTTTGTGCTATCCTGTCTAGTGTTAGCCTTCCTATTACTAGATATGCCTTGTCTCTATAATATAGGGGGAGCTTTGATCCTAGTATGTGTGCCGTGTAGTCCAAAGCACCCATCTAGTTGGCACACATCTATGGGGAGCCCGTCTATATTCTAGAGAGGAGGGGTTTGCGGTTGCTTAATATTATTTCCCTTGTGCAAATCCCGTATTGTCATCAATCCACCAAAAAGGGGGGAGATTGTAAGGGCATATTTATCCCTAAGGTGTTTTGGTGATTGATGACAACGCGTTTGTGGACTAATCGTGTGCCTTGAGTATCCCAGACATTTCATCGCTAGGCACAAGACGGTTGGGTGCCCCTCGAAGACTGTTGAAGACGGCGTCTTTTCTACATTTCTTTTTGGTGGAGTTGAGTCGTAGGAAAGCCGTACTATTAAGAGGGGTCCGCGTCGGAAAGGTTTGGGTGGAATCATCACGTACATGTCTCTTTCTTGTCCCCTCCTTTCCCTTGGAGCATCCTCCGCTTTCTCGCCGCCTTGTTTCTGGCTGCTGCGTTGGCTCGCGGTAGTACTGCTCCCAAGTGAGCGGTAGTACCGTAGGCCTCAGCGGTAGTACCGTGCTGCGGCGCGGTAGTACCGCAGGTGCCGATGGTAGTACCGCTCCCCTGGAGCTGCACTACCGTTGCCCACCAGGCTAGTACCGCTCCCTTGCGGTAGTAGGGGCGGATGTAATTTTATGCATCCGCGCCTACCACGGTAGTACCGCTTACGTTCCATGGTAGTACCGTGCTATGTTGTCAGGCAGTACTACCGCCCCTCTGCAGTACTACTGTGTTGGGTTTTTGCTTCTTCCGTTTCTTTGCGGAAGTAGGCACGGATGTTTCCTTTCCCTTGGCTAGGGGATTCCTGCCTTGCGGTAGTACCGCATGGGAGCGCGGTAGTACCGCGCTCGCGGAAGTACCGCCCTCAGCTCCTGTGTTTCAGATCTGACCTTGCTGTTGCTGGGGTTGCGGCAGTACCGCGGGCCTGTACGGTAGTACCGCATCACCGTGCGGTAGTACCGCTTGGCAGCAAGTGGTAGTACCGCGCGGCCCTGCGATAGTACCGCTGGCCTGGAGCGGTAGTACCGCTGGCCGCGGGCTGGTAGGTGGATAACGGTTGGATCTTTGTCCCTCACTATATAAGGGGTCCCCTTCTTCCTCGTTGACTCATCTCTTCCAACCCTAAGCTCCATTGTTGCTCTAAGCTCCATTTTCACCTGATCTCACTCCCTAGCCAATCAAACTTGTTGATTTGCTCGGGAGTGGTTGAGAAGGCCTTGATCCACACTTCTATTGGGGAACGCAGTAATTTCAAAAAATTTCCTACGCACACGCAAGATCATGGTGATGCATAGCAACGAGAGGGGAGAGTGTTGTCTACGTACCCTTCGTAGACCACAACGGAAGCGTTGACGCAACGTAGAGGAAGTAGTCGTACGTCTTCCCGATCCGAGCGATCGAAGCACCGTTACTCCGGCACCTCCGAGTTCTTAGCACACGTACAGCTCGATGACGCTCCCCGGGCTCCGATCCAGCAAAGCTTCGGGGATGAGTTCCGTCAGCACAACGGCGTGGTGACGATGATGATGTTCTACCGACGCAGGGCTTCGCCTAAGCACTACAACGATATGATCGAGGTGGAATATGGTGGCAGGGGGCATCGCACACGGCTAAGAACGATCACGTGGATCAACTTGTGTGTCTAGAGGTGCCCCCCTGCCCCCGTATATAAAGGATCCAAGGGGGTGTGCGGCCGGCCCTATGGTGGCGCGCAGGAGGAGTCCTACTCCTACCGGGAGTAGGACTCCCCCCAAACCTTGTCCAACTAGGAGAGGTGGAGGGAGAATAGGAAAGGGGGGGCGCTGCCCCTCCCTCCTTGTCCAATTTGGACTAGGGGGAGAGGGGGCGCGCGGCCTGCCCTGGCAGCCCCTTCCTCTTCCACATTGGGCCCATGAGGCCCATTAACCCCCGGGGGGTTCCGGTAACCCCCCGGTGCTCCTGTTTTATCCGATACTTCTCCGGAACCCTTCCGGTGTCCGAATATAGTCATCCAATATATCAATCTTTATGTCTTGACCATTTCGAGACTCCTTGTCATGTCCGTGATCACATCCGGGACTCCGAACAAACTTCGTACATCAAAATGCATAAACTCATAATAATTGTCATCGTAATGTTAAGCGTGCGGACCCTACGGTTCGAGAACAATGTAGACATGACTGAGACAAATCTCCGGTCAATAACCAATAGCGGGACCTGGATGCCCATATTGGCTCCTACATATTCTACGAAGATCTTTATCGGTCAGACCGCATAACAACATACGTTGTTCCCTTTGTCATCGGTATGTTACTTGCCCGAGATTCGATCGTCGGTATCCAATACCTAGTTCAATCTCGTTACCGGCAAGTCTCTTTACTCGTTCTATAATAAATCATCCCGCAACTAACTCATTAGTTGCAATGCTTGCAAGGCTTATGTGATGTGCATTACCGAGATGGCCCAGAGATACCTCTCCGACCATCGGAGTGACAAATCCTATTCTCGAAATACGCCAACCCAACATCTACCATTGGAGACACCTGTAGAGCTCCTTTATAATCACCCAGTTACGTTGTGACGTTTGGTAGCACACAAAGTGTTCCTCCGGCAAACGGGAGTTGCATAATCTCATAGTCATAGGAACATGTATAAGTCATGAAGAAAGCAATAGCAACATACTAAACGATCGGGTGCTAAGCTAATGGAATGGGTCATGTCAATCAGATCATTCAACTAATGATGTGACCTCGTTAATCAAATAACAACTCTTTGTTCATGGTTAGGAAACATAACCATCTTTGATTAACGAGCTAGTCAAGTAGAGGCATACTAGTGACACTAAGTTTGTCTATGTATTCACACATGTATTATGTTTCCGGTTAATACAATTCTAGCATGAATAATAAACATTTATCATGATATAAGGAAATAAATAATAACTTTATTATTGCCTCTATGGCATATTTCCTTCAGTCTCCCACTTGCACTAGAGTCAATAATCTAGATTACACAGTAATGATTCTAACACCCATGGAGCCTTGGTGCTGATCATGTTTTGCTCATGGAAGAGGCTTAGTCAACGGGTCTGCCACATTCAGATCCGTATGTATCTTGCAAATCTCTATGTCTCCCACCTGGACTAGATCCCGGATGGAATTGAAGCGTCTCTTGATGTGCTTGGTTCTCTTGTGAAATCTGGATTCCTTTGCCAAGGCAATTGCACCAGTATTGTCACAATAGATTTTCATTGGACCCGATGCACTAGGTATGACACCTAGATCGGATATGAACTCCTTCATCCAGACTCCTTCGTTTGCTGCTTCCGAAGCAGCTATGTACTCCGCTTCACATGTAGATCCCGCTACGACGCTTTGTTTAGAACTGCACCAACTGACAGCTCCACCGTTTAATGTAAACACGTATCCGGTTTGCGATTTAGAATCGTCCGGATCAGTGTCAAAGCTTGCATCAACGTAACTTACGGTGAGCTCTTTGTCACCCCCATATACGAGAAACATATCCTTAGTCCTTTTCAGGTATTTCAGGATGTTCTTGACCGCTGTCCAGTGATCCACTCCTGGATTACTTCGGCACCTCCCTGCTAAGCTTATAGCAAGGCACACATCAGGTCTGGTACACAGCATTGCATACATGATAGAGCCTATGGCTGAAGCATAGGGAACATCTTTCATCTTCTCTCTATCTTCTGCAGTGGTCGGGCATTGAGTCTGACTCAACTTCACACCTTGTAACACAGGCAAGAACCCTTTCTTTGCTTGATCCATTTTGAACTTTTTCAAAATCTTGTCAAGGTATGTGCTTTGTGAAAGTCCAATTAAGCGTCTTGATCTATCTCTATAGATCTTTATGCCTAATATGTAAGCAGCTTCTCCGAGGTCCTTCATTGAAAAACTCTTATTCAAGTATCCCTTTATGCTATCCAGAAATTCTATATCATTTCCAATCAGTAATATGTCATCCACATATAATATCAGAAATGCTACAGAGCTCCCACTCACTTTCTTGTAAATACAGGCTTCTCCGAAAGTCTGTATAAACCCAAATGCTTTGATCACACTATCAAAACGTTTATTCCAACTCCGAGAGGCTTGCACCAGTCCATAAATGGATTGCTGGAGCTTGCACACTTTGTTAGCTCCCTTTGGATCGACAAAACCTTCCGGTTGCATCATATACAACTCTTCTTCCAGAAATCCATTCAGGAATGCAGTTTTGACATCCATCTGCCAAATTTCATAATCATAAAACGCGGCAATTGCTAACATGATTCGGACAAACTTAAGCATCGCTACGGGTGAGAAGGTCTCATCGTAGTCAACCCCTTGAACTTGTCAAAAACCTTTTGCGACAAGTCGAGCTTTGTAGACAGTAATATTACCGTCAGCGTCAGTCTTCTTCTTGAAGATCCATTTATTCTCAATTGCTTGCCGATCATCGGGCAAGTCAACCAAAGTCCATACTTTGTTCTCATACATGGATCCCATCTCAGATTTCATGGCCTCAAGCCACTTTGCGGAATCTGGGCTCACCATCGCTTCTTCATAGTTCGTAGGTTCATCATGATCTAGTAGCATGACTTCCAGAACTGGATTACCATACCACTCTGGCACGGATCTCACTCTGGTTGATCTACGAGGTTCAGTAGTATCTTGTTCTGAAGTTTCATGATCATTATCATTAACTTCCTCACTTATTGGTGTAGGTGTCGCAGAAACAGTTTTCTGTGATGTACTACTTTCCAATAAGGGAGCAGGTACAATTACCTCGTCAAGTTCTACTTTCCTCCCACTCACTTCTTTCGAGAGAAACTCCTTCTCCAGAAAGTTTCCGAATTTAGCAACAAAAGTCTTGCCTTCGGATCTGTGATAGAAGGTGTATCCAATAGTTTCCTTTGGATATCCTATGAAGACACATTTCTCCGATTTGGGTTCGAGCTTATCAGGTTGAAGCTTTTTCACATAAGCATCGCAGCCCCAAACTTTCAGAAATGACAACTTTGGTTTCTTGCCAAACCATAGTTCATAAGGCGTCGTCTCAACGGATTTTGATGGTGCCCTATTTAACGTGAATGCGGCCGTCTCTAGAGCGTATCCCCAAAATGATAGCGGTAAATCAGTAAGAGACATCATAGATCGCACCATATCTAGTAAAGTACGATTACGACGTTCGGACACACCATTACGCTGTGGTGTTCCGGGTGGCGTGAGTTGCAAAACTATTCCACAATTTTTTAAATGTACACCAAACTCGTAACTCAAATATTCTCCTCCACGATCAGATCATAGAAACTTTATTTTCTTGTTACGATGATTTTCAACTTCACTCTGAAATTCTTTGAACTTTTCAAATGTTTCAGACTTATGTTTCATTAAGTAGATATACCCATATCTGCTTAAATCATCTGTGAAGGTGAGAAAATAACGATATCCTCCACGAGCCTCAACATTCATCGGAGCACATACATCTGTATGTATGATTTCCAATAAATCTGTTGCTCTCTCCATAGTACCGGAGAACGGTTTTTTAGTCATCTTGCCCATGAGGCACGGTTCGCAAGTACCAAGTGATTCATAATCAAGTGGTTCCAAAAGTCCATCAGTATGAAGTTTCTTCATGCGCTTTACACCGATATGACCTAAACGGCAGTGCCACAAATAAGTTGCACTATCATTATCAACTCTGCATCTTTTGGCTTCAACATTATGAATATGTGTATCACTACTATCGAGATTCAATAAGAATAGACCACTCTTCAAGGGTGCATGACCATAAAAGATATTACTCATATAAATAGAACAACCATTATTCTCTGATTTAAATGAATAACCGTTTCGCATTAAACAAGATCAAGATATAATGTTCATGCTCAACGCTGGCACCAAATAACAATTATTTAGGTCTAATACTAATCCCGAAGGTAGATGTAGAGGTAGCGTGCCGACCGCGATCACATCGACTTTGGAACCGTTTCCCACGCGCATCGTCACCTCGTCCTTAGCCAATCTTTGCTTAATCCGTAGTCCCTGTTTCGAGTTGCAAATATTAGCAACAGAACCAGTATCAAATACCCAGGTGCTACTGCGAGCATTAGTAAGGTACACATCAATAACATGTATATCACATATACCTTTGTTCACCTTGCCATCCTTCTTATCCGCCAAATACTTGGGGCAGTTCCGCTTCCAGTGACCAGTCTGCTTGCAGTAGAAGCACTCAGTTTCAGGCTTAGGTCCAGACTTGGGTTTCTTCCCTTGAGTAGCAACTTGCTTGCTGTTCTTCTTGAAGTTCCCCTTCTTCTTCCCTTTGCCCTTTTTCTTGAAACTAGTGGTCTTGTTGACCATCAACACTTGATGCTCCTTCTTGATTTCTACCTCCGCAGCTTTCAGCATTGCGAAGAGCTCGGTAATAGCCTTGTTCATCCCTTGCATATTATAGTTCATCACGAAGCTCTTGTAGCTTGGTGGCAGTGATTGGAGAATTCTGTCAATGACGCAATCATCTGGAAGATTAACTCCCATCTGAATCAAGTGATTATTATACCCAGACATTTTGAGTATATGCTCACTGACAGAACTGTTCTCCTCCATCTTGCAGCTATAGAACTTATTGGAGACTTCATATCTCTCAATTCGGGCATTTGCTTGAAATATTAACTTCAACTCCTGGAACATCTCATATGCTCCATGACGTTCAAAACGTCGTTGAAGTCCCGATTCTAAGCCGTAAAGCATGGCACACTGAACTATCGAGTAGTCATCAGTTTTGCTCTGCCAGACATTCATAACATCTGGTGTTGCTCCAGCAGCAGGCCTGGCACCCAGCGGTGCTTCCAGGACATAATTCTTCTGAGCAACAATGAGGATAATCCTCAAGTTACGGACCCAGTCCGTGTAATTGCTACCATCATCTTTCAACTTTGCTTTCTCAAGGAACGCATTAAAATTCAACGAAACAACAGCATGAGCCATCTATCTACAATCAAACATAAACAAGCAAGATACTATCAGGTACTAAGTTCATGATAAATTTAAGTTCAATTAATCAAATTACTTAAGAACTCCCACTTAGATAGACATCCCTCTAATCCTCTAAGTGATCACGTGATCCAAATCAACTAAACCATGTCCGATCATCACGTGAGATGGAGTAGTTTCATCGGTGAACATCACTATGTTGATCATATCTACTATATGATTCACGCTCGACCTTTCGGTCTCCGTGTTCCGAGGCCATATCTGTATATGCTTGGCTCGTCAAGTATAACCTGAGTATTCCGCGTGTGCAACTGTTTTGCACCCGTTGTATTTGAACGTAGAGCCTATCACACCCGATCATCACGTGGTGTCTCAGCACGAAGAACTTTCGCAACGGTGCATACTCAGGGAGAACACTTCTTGATAATTAGTGAGAGATCATCTTATAATGCTACCATCAATCAAAGCAAGATAAGATGCATAAAAGATAAACATCACATGCAATCAATATAAGTGATATGATATGGCTATCATCATCTTGTGCCTGTGATCTCCATCTCCGAAGCACCGTCATGATCACCATCGTCACCGGCACGACACCTTGATCTCCATCGTAGCATCGTTGTCGTCTCGCCAATCTTATGCTTCCACGACTATCGCTACCGCTTAGTGATAAAGTAAAGCATTACGTCGCGATTGCATTGCATACAATAAAGCGACAACCATATGGCTCCTGCCAGTTGCCGATAACTCGGTTACAAAACATGATCATCTCATACAATAAAATTTAGCATCATGTCTTGGCCATATCACATCACAACATGCCCTGCAAAAACAAGTTAGACGTCCTCTACTTTGTTGTTGCAAGTTTTACGTGGCTGCTACGGGCTTAAGCAAGAACCAATCTCACCTACGCATCAAAACCACAACGATAGTTTGTCAATTTGACTCCGTTTTAACCTTCGCAAGGACCGGGCGTAGCCACACTTGGTTCAACTAAAGTTGGAGAAACAGTCACCCGCAAGCCACCTATGTGCAAAGCACGTCGGGAGAACCGGTCTCGCGTAAGCGTACGCGTAATGTCGGTCCGGGCTGCCTCATCCAACAATACCACCGAACCAAAGTATGACATGCTGGTAGGCAGTATGACTTATATCGCCCACAACTCACTTGTGTTCTACTCGTGCATATAACATCAAACCATAAAACCTAGGCTCTGATACCACTGTTTGGGAACGCAGTAATTTCAAAAAAATTCCTACGCACACGCAAGATCATGGTGATGCATAGCAACGAGAGGGGAGAGTGTTGTCTACGTACCCTTCGTAGACCGCAACGGAAGCATTGACGCAACGTAGAGGAAGTAGTCGTACGTCTTCCCGATCCGACCGATCCAAGCACCGTTACTCCGGCACCTCCGAGTTCTTAGCACACGTACAGCTCGATGACGCTCCCCGGGCTCCGATCCAGCAAAGCTTCGGGGATGAGTTCCGTCAGCACAACGGCGTGGTGATGATGATGATGTTCTACCGACGCAGGGCTTCGCCTAAGCACTACAACGATATGATCGAGGTGGAATATGGTGGCAGGGGGCATCGCACACGGCTAAGGAACGATCACGTGGATCAACTTGTGTGTCTAGAGGTGCCCCCCTGCCCCCGTATATAAAGGATCCAAGGGGGGGTGCGGCCGGCCCTATGGTGGCGCGCAGGAGGAGTCCTACTCCTACCGGGAGTAGGACTCCCCCCAAACCTTGTCCAACTAGGAGAGGTGGAGGGAGAATAGGAAAGGGGGGGCGCTGCCCCTCCCTCCTTGTCCAATTCGGACTAGGGGGAGAGGGGGCGCGCGGCCTGCCCTGGCAGCCCCTTCCTCTTCTCCACATTGGGCCCATGAGGCCCATTAACCCCCCGGGGGGTTCCGGTAACCCCCCGGTGCTCCGGTTTTATCCGATACTTCTCCGGAACCCTTCCGGTGTCCAAATATAGTCATCCAATATATCAATCTTTATGTATTGACCATTTCGAGACTCCTCGTCATGTCCGCGATCACATACGGGACTCCGAACAAACTTCGGTACATCAAAATGCATAAACTCATAATAATTGTCATCGTAACGTTAAGCGTGCGGACCCTACGGTTCGAGAACAATGTAGACATGACTGAGACAAATCTCCGATCAATAACCAATAGCGGGACCTGGATGCCCATATTGGCTCCTACATATTCTACGAAGATCTTTATCGGTCAGACCGCATAACAACATACGTTGTTCCCTTTGTCATCGGTATGTTACTTGCCCGAGATTCGATCGTCGGTATCCAATACCTAGTTCAATCTCGTTACCGGCAAGTCTCTTTACTCGTTCTATAATAAATCATCCCGCAACTAACTCATTAGTTGCAATGCTTGCAAGGCTTATGTGATGTGCATTACCGAGATGGCCCAGAGATACCTCTCCGACCATCGGAGTGACAAATCCTATTCTCGAAATACGCCAACCCAACATCTACCATTGGAGACACCTGTAGAGCTCCTTTATAATCACCCAGTTACGTTGTGACGTTTGGTAGCACACAAAGTGTTCCTCCGGCAAACGGGAGTTGCATAATCTCATAGACATACGAACATGTATAAGTCATGAAGAAAGCAATAGCAACATACTAAACGATCGGGTGCTAAGCTAATGGAATGGGTCATGTCAATCAGATCATTCAACTAATGATGTGACCTCGTTAATCAAATATCAACTCTTTGTTCATGGTTAGGAAACATAACCATCTTTGATTAACGAGCTAGTCAAGTAGAGGCATACTAGTGACACTAAGTTTGTCTATGTATTCACACATGTATTATGTTTCCGGTTAATACAATTCTAGCATGAATAATAAACATTTATCATGATATAAGGAAATAAATAATAACTTTATTATTGCCTCTAGGGCATATTTCCTTCAACTTCCACCAAGAGAAATTTTATTCCCCCCACTAATCCCTTGCGGATCTTGTTACTCTTGGGTGTTTGAGCAGCCTAGACGGTTGAGGTCACCGCGGAGCCATAGTCCATTATGGTGAAGCTTTGTGGTGTCGTTGGCAGCCTCCAATTGAGTTGTGGAGATTGCCCCAACCTTGTTTGTAAAGGTTCGGTCGCCGCCTCCAAGGGCACCAATAGTGGAATCACGGCATCTCGCATTGTGTGAGGGCGTGAGGAGAATACGGTGGTCCTAGTGGCTTCTTGGGGAGCATTGTGCCTCCACACCGCTCCAACCGTACTTCCTCTCAAAGGGAAGGAACTTCGGCAACACATCCTCGTCTCCACCGTCTCCACTCTTGGTTATCTCGTGCCTTTACTTGTGCAAGCTTATTTGTATCATATCACTTGCTTGCTTGTGTTCCTATCCTTGTTGCATCATATAGGTTGCTCACCTAGTTGCATATCTAGACAACCCACTTTGATGCAAAGTTTAAATTGTTAAAGAAAAGCTAAAAATTGTTAGTTGCCTATTCACGGCCCCTCTAGTCAACCATATCGATCCTTTCAATTGGTATCAGAGCCTCGTCTCTTTATTAAGGACTTTACCGTCCGAAGAGTATGGTTGATACCGTAGACAGTGTGGAGGAACACTCCGGTGTGAATCCGATCTCGTCTATGGGTGATGGGGAAACCTTGGTCTCTCGTGAGGAGTTCAATGTGGCCTTGGAGACATTGAAAACCTCCATGAGGACCGAGGTTGAAAGCATGTTTACTAAATTTCTTGAAGGGCTTAAACTATCCACCGCACCGTTGAAAGTGGCTAATCCCACCGACAAGGTGATGGATGCTACCTCCGATAAGGGGGAAGCTAGTAGTGAAAAGGCTCCTTCTTCTAGTGGTAAGAATGGCACCGGTATCTTTGCTCATGTGGAACCACCACTTGTTTATGGTGGACCGGTTCTTTCCACTCATTTGAATCATGCCAGTCCTCCCCCTAAGATTGTGAAAAATGAGGACTTTGATTCTTGGGTTTACCGCTTTAAACGTCATTTAAATCATGTGAACACTAATCTTTGGAGAATCATTGAAGAAGGTTTTTATCCGCATGATCCAAGCAACTTCACTCCTCGAGAAGCCGTGGATAATCAATTCAATGAGAATGCTCTCTTCATCATTCAAGATGCAATCCCACCCGAAGACCTACCTCATCTTCGGCCCTTCGCCTTGGCCAAAGACACATGGCATTGTGTTGTCTCTCTCTACCGAGGAAGCGCAAGCATTCAACGCTCCAACTATGAAGTGGTGCAAGATGAGGCCGATGAGTTTGCAATGAAAGAAGATGAAGAACCTCGTGAGCTTTATCGGAGAGTAACCAAACTCGCGGTCTCACTACGAGATCACGGGAGCAAGGACACGGATGGCAATTGGATCAAGCGCAAATTCCTCAAGGCAATGATGCCCTACCACAAGGCCATGTCCTCCGTCATTCGTCAAAGACCGGACTTCCACACTTTGACCTCAAGCAAAGTGTTGGATGAGTTTGTGGCCATGAACATTTTGGACAAGACCGCCGACAATGCGGTGCTTCGTTCTCAAAGGGCAAAGAAGCCCAACCTTGCATTGAAGGCCAAGCTCACCGTTGAAGAATAAGAAGAGGAAGAAGAGGAGAGCAACCCCAAAGATACAAAGTATGCATATCATGAACACATGGCACTCGCTTCAAGGCAATTTTGGATCAAGAAAAACTTGAGGCCAAACTTTAACAAAAACAACTCAAGTGGCACGAAGAGCAAGCAACGTGTAAGGACTTGCTACAATTGTGGCAATGTGAGTCATTTTGTTGTGGAGTGCCCGTATGAGAAGAGGCAAGACAATGGTGGCAAGCTCATCCGTAAGGACAAGGCCAAGTCGTTCCCCAACAAGAGCAACTTCACCAAGAAGACTCCTCCCAAGGCATTGGTGGTACAAGAAGAGTACAATGAGGATGATGACGATGATGAAGATGGTGAGTTGGCTGCCATGGCCTCAGTTGCCATTGCGACGACTCCACGGGTGTCTCTCTTTGACTCACCCAATGAGAGCATCACCGCCAAGTGCCTCATGGTTAAAGCCACCAACAAGGTAACCCGCAACATCAAAACAACCATCATTAATCATCCTTCTTCGACAGATAGCATTGATGAACATGAGGGAACTAATGTGGAGGTGAATGAGTTTGAGGCCTTTATGGGCAAACTTAAGGGTAAATCCAAGAAGCACTTTGTTGCTCTCTTGGAACAACTTGGTGAAGCCAATGACATGATCGAGGCTCACGAAGATACCATCACTAAGATGGAAGGGCATAGTCGTGACTATGCCGATGAGATTTCGGATCTTTCCAATGCTCTTGAGGAAGAGCGTGGTATTCGTTTGGCTCTTGAGGAGTCACACAACGTTGATCATGCTAAGTTAAAGAAAGACCATGATCATGTTCTCATTGTTTCTCATGTGCTAAACTCCGAGAAAGCCGAACTTGAGGTTGATCTTGCTAGACTCAAAGAGGAGTTTGATCTACTCGACAAGGCTCACAAGGCCTTGAAGGGTGCTCATGCTAGCCTCAAAGAGTCTCATGATCAACTTCAAGTAAAGCTAACCAAGGAAAAAGCCACTTTTCCTCGTATGATGTTAATCGATAATGCAAATGCTACTAACCCGTGTTGTGAGCATGTGCATCTTGTTGAGGAGAACGCTAAGGTAAAGGGGAAACTTGAGAGAGGTCTTGCGACTTGCATACAAGGCAAGATGAACCTCGACGACCTCTTGATCAACCAAAAGGGAGTTGTGGCAAGGAAGGGGTTGGGTACGTGCCCGAGTCCAAGAACAAGATGAAGAACGACAAGACCAAACGACCTCCTCCTCTCATGCAAACCTTTGTGAAGGAGGGAGAGAGTGCTTCCAAGGAGAAGAAGAACAATGCGAAGGGTGGCGCTGTCAAAAAGGGCAATGCCACTCCTCTCATCGAAGCCGGCGACTTTAATCCTTCTTATATGTTATGTCGTGCTAGTGATGGGCATGTCTTTGCCAAATTCATTGGTTCTCCTCATGAATACATTGAATGGTCTATTTGGGTTCCAAAGACCCTTGTTACTAACATCAAAGGACCCATTACAAAATGGGTACCTAAAACCAAGCATTGATCTCTTGTAGGTGTTTGCTTCCGGTGGGGGATCATGGTTGCTCGATAGCGGAGCTACAAATCATATGACCGGAAGCAAGGACTTGGTGGTGGACGTGCACAAGATTCCATCTATGCCCACCAATGTCGAGTGGGGTGACGCCTCATCTTCTAAGGTATTGGGACTTGGCAAGGTGGTCATCTCTCATGATATCTCGATCGAGAAGGTCATGCTTGTTGAGTCCCTTGCATACAATTTACTTTCCGTTCGTCAACTTGCAATCATGGGCTTTGTCACTTTCTTTGATATCGATACCGTGGCCATCTTGTGGAGCAAGACTCTTAAAGTAGCCTTTGTTGGGCATGTCGAGAACGGTCTATATGTGATTAACTTTTCGGAGCGACCCACTAAGACCGTGACATGCCTAATGGCTAAAGTTGATGTGGGATGGCTTTGGCATCGCTGTCTAGCCCATGTCAATATGATATCTTTGCAAAGTCTTCTCAAGGGGGACCATGTCCGTGGACTAGTGAGTGTTAGTTTTGCTAAAGATCGTGCTTGCAGTGCTTGTATCGAAGGAAAGCTACATGAGAAGGCTCACCCTCCCACGACTATCATTTACTCAAAGAGGCCTTTGGAGCTCCTTCACTTGGATCTCTTTGGGCCTCCATCCTTCGATAGTCTTGGGGGTAGGAAGTATTGCTTGGTGATTGTGGATGACTACTCAAGATACACTTGGGTGTATTTCTTCAAGAGGAAGAGCGAGGACCCAACAAACCATCATTGACTTTGCAAATGAAGCACAACGTCAACACAATGCAAAGATCTTGATAATAAGAAGTGACAACGGCACCGAGTTCAAGAACTACACCTTGGATGAGTTTCTTAGTGATGAGGGGAGTTAGTTTTGCTAAAGATCGTGCTTGCAGTGCTTGTATCGAAGGAAAGCTACATGAGAAGGCTCACCCTCCCACGACTATCATTTACTCAAAGAGGCCTTTGGAGCTCCTTCACTTGGATCTCTTTGGGCCTCCATCCTTCGATAGTCTTGGGGGTAGGAAGTATTGCTTGGTGATTGTGGATGACTACTCAAGATACACTTGGGTGTATTTCTTCAAGAGGAAGAGCGAGACCCAACAAACCATCATTGACTTTGCAAATGAAGCACAACGTCAACACAATGCAAAGATCTTGATAATAAGAAGTGACAACGGCACCGAGTTCAAGAACTACACCTTGGATGAGTTTCTTAGTGATGAGGGGATCAAGCATCAATATTCCGCACCTTACACCCCTCAACAAAATGGTGTTGCGGAGAGGAAGAACCGGACGTTGATGGATGCGGCAAGGACCATGATGGTGGAGTTCAAGTCTCCGTACAACTTTTGGGCCAAAGCCATCAACACCGCGTGTCATGCATCCAATCGGCTCTACCTCCGCAAATGCTTGAACAAGACTCCATATGAGATACTCACCAGTAACAAGCCCAACCTCAAGTACTTTCGGGTGTTCGGGTGTAAGTGTTTCATTCTCAAGAAAGGTGTTCGGTTGTCTAAATTTGAGGCTAGAGCTTATGAGGGCATACTTGTTGGTTATGCTACAAACTCTCATGCTTACCGTGTCCTCAATAAATCCACGGGATTTATTGAGGAGACGTGTAACGTGGAGTTTGATGAGAATAACGGCTCCCAAGTGGAGCAAAGTGGCACTTGTGATGTAGGTGATGAAATTCCTCCTCAAGCCATAAGAAGAATGGGTGTTGGCTTTATCCTACCCATTGAGGAACCCCTTGTGGCCGAAGGAGAAGGACAATGCTCCACTCAAGTGGAGCCATCACCAACCCAAGGCCCACACGCTTCCGAAGAACAACATGAAGGCCCTCATCCTCAAGAACATGACCAAGGGCAAGATCATGCTCAAGACGGTGTTGACACATCAAGTGATGCCCAAGGTCAAGTTCTATCCTCCGAGCAAGTTCAAGAACAAGAACAAGCTCAAGACGACGCTCAAGATGATCAAGTGACCGCTCCTCGTCTCACCGCCGAGGAGGAATTGGAGCGTCGTGCCGCCAAGGTTGCTTCCAAGCTCTCCACCAAGGATCATATCATGACGAATGTGCTTGGAAGCTTAAGAAAGGGGGTGATCACTCGTAGACAATTAGCAAACTATTGTGAGCATCACGCGTTTGTCTCTTGTGTCGAACCCCACAAGGTCTATGAGGCGCTCGAAGATCCGGATTGGCTCAATGCCATGCATGAAGAACTCAACAACTTCGAGCACAACAAAGTGTGGAGATTGGTGCCAAGACCGACGGGGAACCACAATGTCATTGGAACCAAGTGGATATTTAAGAACAAGCAAGATGCCCATGGGATTATCATTCGCAACAAGGCTCGTTTGATAGCACAAGGCTACTCCCAAGTCGAGGGTATCGACTACGGTGAAACCTTTGCTCCCGTTTCTCGTCTTGAATCCATTCGCATGTTGATTGCATATGCTTCTCATCATAACTTTAAGTTACAACAAATGGATGTGAAGAGTGCTTTTCTTAATGGTCCCATTAATGAATTGGTTTATGTCAAGCAACCCCCCGGGTTCGAGGATCCCTACTTTCCCAATCATGTGTATCAACTCGATAAGGCACTCTATGGCCTTAAACAAGCCCCACGTGTGTGGTATGACCACCTTACCGAGTTGTTACAAGACCGTGGTTTTGAAGTTGGGCTAATCGGCCCCACTCTTTTTACTAAGAAGGTCAAAGGGGAGTTGTTTGTGTGCCAATTATATGTTGATGATATTATCTTTGGTTCCCCTAACAAAGCTTTCAATGAGGAATTTGCCGCTCTCATGAGCTCAAAGTTTGAGATGTCTTCCATGGGAGAGTTAAAGTTCTTTCTAGGGTTCTAAGTGAAGCAAAGAAGAGAAGGAACCTTCATCAACCAAGCCAAATATACTCAAGACATGCTCAAGAGATTCAAGCTAAGTGATGTCAAGCCGGCTTCCACTCCAATGCCCACCAAGTGCCAACTTGACATAGATCCCGGTGGTAAAGCGGTGGATCAAAAGGTATATCGCTCCATGATAGGCTCCTTGCTCTACCTTTGTGCATCTAGACCGAATATCATGTTGAGTGTGGGAATTTGTGCACGGTTTCAAGCCGCACCTAAGGAAAGTCACTATGTGGCGGTCAAACGAATCTTTCGATATTTGGCTCATACCCCAAACTTTGGCTTATGGTACCCAAGAGGAGCAAAATTCAAGCTTGTAGGGTATTCGGATTCCTATTGGGCGGGAGACAAAGTGGATAGGAAGTCCACTTCCGGAGGGTGCCAATTCCTTGGTTGCTCTTTGGTAAGTTGGTCTTCCGAAAAGCAAACTTGTGTGTCTCTCTCGTCCACCGAAGCGGAGTATGTGGTGGCCGGTAGTTGTTGTGCACAACTCTTATGGATGAGGCAAACTTTAAAGGATTACGGTGTCAACTGTGGCAAAGTGCCTCTTTGGTGTGACAATGAAAGTGCCATCAAGATCTCTCTCAACCCGGTGCAACACTTCAAGATGGAGCATATTGAGATCCAGTATCACTTCATCCGGGATCACATTAGGCGAGGAGAGATCGAGCTCAACTATGTCAACACTCATGATAACCTTGCAGATATTTTCACGAAGCCCTTGGATGAAGCAAGATTTCGCGAGTTAAGGCATGAGCTAAGTATCATTGATTCGAGCAATGTTGCTTGAACCCTTGCACACCCCGCCATACTCAAATTGTTGTCTTGTTTAGATGTAGGCATGGACATAGGGGGAGTGTTGTTCTCTCAATGAACTCTCCCCCCCCATTATGCATAAATTTATCGAGTCTTTCACATTAGCCATGTTTGATGGTACTTGTGCTTCAAAGACGAGTTTTGGTCATGGGCCCAAGGATAATTCTTCGTGGTGCCATACCAATTGACTCAAACATAGGTGGCTACGGCCACCGCCCTCTCTCTGGAGAGGTGGTGTCTCGTGGTTGTTTCGTTTTGTCATTTGCCTTTCTGCCTTTGTGTGTAGCGTGGTCTTGTGGTGTCGTGTTGCCTCGCAGTGTTCGTGCAAAGACCTCTTTTTCGTGTGCTTGAAACGTGCATCTTCTTGAGCCCACGGTACTACCGCGGCTTGCTGCGATACTACCGCTTTGAGAGGCACGGTACTACCACGCCAGGGCACGGTACTACCGCTCAGGTGCGGTACTACCGCGATGAGGCACGGTACTACCGCGCCATCGAGTGAGCGTGGGGGTTATGAATCGGGCAGGGGAGTTCCAACTCCCCATACCCATTCACTCGCCTCTCTCCCCACGTCTCTCTCTCTCTCTCTTGCTCAAGAACGGTGCCGGAGGTCCTCGCCGGATCTCCGTCTCCGGCCACTCTCCTCGGTTTCTGGCCGGTGGGATCGTTCCCCATCACTTCCTCTTGCCATGGACCAAGGTTTTTCCCCAAATCCCTCTTTTTCTTGGTTGTTCTCTCGCTTCTAGGTTTTTGGGGAGATCCTTGTTGTTCTTGAGATTTTAGGCCAAATCTGTGCAAGAGTAGGATGTAGGAGAGTCGTGTCGCGTAGGAATCATACTTGATATGTTGTCTTGTGGTAGATTTGTCCAACCGTAGTACCGCCGCGGTTTCGCGGGATTTTCTCAGATTTGAACTTGTTCGGATCTAACGCGGTGCAGTACTACCGTGTCTCATGAGCGGTACTACCGCTCGTGCGGTACTACCGCCCATCAGGTGTGGTGCTACCGCGCTAGCTCGTGCGGTACTACCGCCCATCAGACGCGGTACTACTGCGCTAGCTGAGGCACTAAGCTCCTACTACCGCTCCTAGACCCGGTACTACCGTGACCTTACACGGTACTACC
The DNA here is from genome assembly GCF_003073215.2 of Triticum urartu. Classification (NCBI taxonomy): domain Eukaryota; kingdom Viridiplantae; phylum Streptophyta; class Magnoliopsida; order Poales; family Poaceae; genus Triticum; species Triticum urartu. Next base: position 8,835 of record NW_024112456.1, on the reverse strand, counting down.
GTGACTATGAGCGGTACTACAATCTTAGTACCGCAGCACTTGGTAGTACTACCGTAGGGGTCAAATCTCTCTCATGGCAATTATCTTGTGTGCTCTCTGCATGTTTCTTTTGCTTTGTTGTGGTCTTTGCATTGATCCTTCTTGCTTGTCGTGTGTCTTTTACGCTTTGTGTCTCAGGTGGTGGCTCTCGCCGTTCCAATCCCAGTCGTGACACTGGCTCCAAGTGTCTGCGCAACCCCCAAGATGAAGCACCAGAGGGCTCCAATGCCCCCAAGCGCAATGTCAAGACCACTGCCAGCAAGCATAAGGAACCTGCTAAGGGCATGGACGAGATTTCAGTCACTGAGTATGTCGAACGCCGGAAGATCAATCCCTATGTGCATCCTCGGGCTGTCCTCAGAGGAACCGAGTTGTTCTGGACCAAGCAACAGGCTCTCATCTATCTGGATGTGATCAAGAACAAAGAAGAATACCTTCGTGGATGTCAAGTGGATAGACATGAATCACATGTGGAAGGACAAGTTTCGTGACTATTTTGGAGAGGCTCTGGACTTGGTGGAGCAGTTTGCTATTGAGCCCGTGATCTCCTTTCACCTTGACTATGACCCTGAGCTTATCTGTCAGTTCTTTGCCTCCGTTTACTTTCATCTCGGGGATGAGCGGAGGATGACCTGGATGACCAACGGCCGTCAGCTGTCTGCTACATGGAAGGAGTTCATGGATCTGCTTCACATTCCTGATGACGGGCTTCATACCCCCGTTGGTGTTCGCCCCCACGCCAACTCTGAGTCTGCCAACAAGAACCTGCTTCAGCCATTCCTTGTTGAGAAGGTGCTCCCCAATGGCAAGTCGACTTGGGTGCTGAACTCCTTTCTGGATATCATGCATCGCATCTTCCGCAACACTCTGTTTCCTTGCATTGGCGACAAGGACAAGGTTCATGCTTATCTAGTGGACATGTTGCTCCTATGTGCAGAGGCACGTTCATCTTAGACTCAGCCACTTGATGTCTCACACATCATGTGGTGTGAGCTTCGGTTTGCGGTGTTCACTCGCAAGGTACCTATCTATGGACCGTACCTATTTCTGTTGCTCTCCACAACTTGGGAGAAGATGTACCCTGGTGATGAGTTCCTTGCTCCAGACTGGGTTCGGCATGAGTCCATCAGCCTCCGCGTCAAGCCCAACTGGGCCAACACTACCACCCGTGCTGAGGCTTCTTCTGCTAGGAGGGCTGTTGGTGAGGAGGAGGCTGGTGCAGAGCATGTTGCTGAGGACCGTGCTGCTAGGTCTACCACTCCTTCCTCTGAGCCATCGTGGGCCAAGAAGTTAAAGGACAAGATGAAGACTCTCTTCTGCATGCAGGCAAAGGGACAGTACAGGACTCACGTGGCTGACAAGGAGAGTCGCTGCCGTGACAAGAAGGTTATGAGGCTCTTTGGAGAGGATTTGTCTGGCGGTTCTGAGGACGTCATCACGCCAGAGGCTGCCTGGATGACGAAGCAGGGGTACAAGTGGACCAGTTCAGAGGAAGACATCGAGGAGCCCGTCCCCGCCACTGAGTCTGACGAGGAGCACGAGGAGCAGTGGGACGACTTCTCTGCCTGAGCCACCCCGTGTGTGTAGTTGTCCTCTCTGCCTTTTTGGCGTCTCGATGCCAAAGGGGGAGAGGGTGTAGGGATTTGCGTTGTGTCGTGCTTGGTGTGTTTGCTTTGTCGTTTGAACCTCGTTTGCCTCGTTTGCTTTTTTTGGTTTGTGCCTTCGAGACCTATCCTACATATGGTGTAATACATATGCACTCTATCTACCTTAGTTAACTTATGTTTGTGCTATCCTGTCTAGTGTTAGCCTTCCTACTACTAGATATGCCTTGTCTCTATAATATAGGGGGAGCTTTGATCCTAGTATGTGTGTCGTGCAGTCCAAAGCACCCATCTAGTTGGCACACATCTAGGGGGAGCCCGTCTATATTCTAGAGAGGAGGGGTTTGCGGTTGCTTAATATTATTTCCCTTGTGCAAATCCCGTATTGTCATCAATCCACCAAAAAGGGGGAGATTGTAAGGGCATATTTATCCCTAAGGTGTTTTGGTGATTGATGAAAACGTGTTTGCGGACTAATCGTGTGCCTTGAGTATCCCAGACATTTCATCGCTAGGCACAAGACGGTTGGGTGCCCCTCGAAGACTGTTGAAGACAGCGTCTTTTCTACGTTTCTTTTTGGTGGAGTTGAGTCGTAGGAAAGCCATACTATTAAGAGGGGGTCTGCGTCAGAAAGGTTTGGGTGGAATCGTCACGTACACGTCTCTTTCTTGTCCCCTCCTTTCCCTTGGAGCATCCTCCGCTTTCTCGTCGCCTTGTTTCTGGCTGCTGCGTTGGCTCGCGGTAGTACTGCTCCCAAGTGAGCGGTAGTACAATAGGCACCAGCGGTAGTACCGTGCTGCGGCGCGGTAGTACCGCAGGTGCCCACGGTAGTACCGCTCCCCTGGAGCTGCACTACCGTTGCCCACTAGGCTAGTATCGCTCCCTCGCGGTAGTAGGGGTGGGTGTAATTTTTTACATCCGCGCCTACCACGGTAGTACCGCTTTCGTTCCGCGGTAGTACTGTGCTATGTTGTCAGGCAGTAGTACCGCCCCTCTGCAGTACTACTGTGTGAGGTTTTTGCTTCTTCTGTTTCTTTGCGGAAGTAGGCACGGATGTTTCCTTCCCCCTGGCTAGGGGATTCCTGCCTTGCGGTAGTACCGCATGCGGGCGCGGTAGTACCGCGCTCGCGGAAGTACCGCCCTCAGCTCCTGTGTTTCAGATCTGACCTTGCTATTGCTGGGGTTGCGGCAGTACCGCGGGCCTGTACGGTAGTACCGCATGACCGTGCGGTAGTACCGCTTGGCAGCAAGCGGTAGTACCGCGCGGCCCTGCGGTAGTACCGCTGGCCTGGAGCGGTAGTACCGCTGGCCGCGGGCTGGTAGGTGGATAATGGTTGGATCTTTGTCCCTCACTATATAAGGGGTCCCCTTCTTCCTCGTTGACTCATCTCTTCCAACCCTAAGCTCCATTGTTGCTCTAAGCTCCATTTTCGCCCGATCTCACTCCCTAGCCAATCAAACTTGTTGATTTGCCCGGGAGTGGTTGAGAAGGCCTCGATCCACACTTCCACCAAGAGAAATTTTATTCCCCCCACTAATCCCTTGCGGATCTTGTTACTCTTGGGTGTTTGAGCATCCTAGACGGTTGAGGTCACCGCGGAGCCATAGTCCATTTTGGTGAAGCTTCGTGGTGTCGTTGGGAGCCTCCAATTGAGTTGTGGAGATTGCCCCAACCTTGTTTGTAAAGGTTCGGTCGCCTCCTCCAAGGGCACCAATAGTGGAATCACGGCATCTCGCATTGTGTGAGGGCGTGAGGAGAATACGGTGGCCCTAGTGGCTTCTTGGGGAGCATTGTGCCGCCACACCGCTCCAACGGAGACGTACTTCCTCTCAAAGGGAAGGAACTTCGGCAACACATCCTCGTCTCCACTGTCTCCACTCTTGGTTATCTCGTGTCTTTACTTGTGCAAGCTTATTTGTATCATATCACTTGTTGCTTGTGTTCCTATCCTTGTTGCATCATATAGGTTGCTCACCTAGTTGCATATCTAGACAACCTACTTTGATGCAACGTTTAAATTGTTAAAGAAAAGCTAAAAATTGTTAGTTGCCTATTCACCCCCCCCCCTAGTCAACCATATCGATCCTTTCAACTGCAGGGCACAGCCCCACAGTCCTTTATTCATAAAACCAAAACCAAGTCCAAAGCAAAAGGAACTATACAGGAAACAACAAAAGCTACACCAAAAAAGAGGAAACAGAACTATACCTATCTATACCTACCTATTGCAAGGCTCAAGGGAGCCCCTCCAACCAGGATAATAGTTGGGGTCTAACAGAAGCCTTAACCCTTTGAGACAACAAAGTTAGGTCATGTACAAATTTACAACGCCAAGCACCAAAAGTAGCTCTTTCTTCTCTGAAGGTTTTCCCGTTCCTAATGATCCAAATATTCCAAGCTGCTGTGAAAAGTACTTCAAAGAAGAAAACTTTAGCAAATCTCCTCGTAGCCAAGGAGATGCACTTTTGAACATTGGAGCCTCCAGACCAATGAATTTGAAGATAATTCCAGATTCTTGCATTGAAGTTGCAAGAGAAAAAGAGATGTAACCTATCCTCATAAGTGTGTCGATGGCACAAAACACATAGATTATCCTCTTGATTACCTCTCCAATGCCTACACACCAAAAGATCCTTGGTGTTAAGTCTGTCAAAGAGTAACAGCCAGTCAAATACCTTAATCTTAAAAGTGCATCGGCTGCTCCAAAGCCACTTGCAAGGCTCAATCGTTGGCGGGTGAGAGTGCATAATTGAATAGTAGCTCATGGTTGTGTATGCACCAAAAGGCCCAATCCAGGACCAAATATCATTTCCACTAGGATCTATGTGCACACTGTCAACCCAAGTGTTAAGAGTGTCCAACTCCATCGCAGCTTGCTGGGAGATTGGGAGCTGGAAGTAAGATGACCTATCTTGGCAGTTATAAAAATCATAGACTGAGATTTTGTCATCAAGGACAAAGGAGAACAGCCTTGGTAGTCTTTGTCCCAAAGGCTAAGTTATAACATTAGGGTATCTTGCTCTCTTGGATGTAGCCATTTAAAATATTCACTACAATCATTCCTTGATGGATCAATAAGAAAGAGAAAAAAATGTAAATAAGCTTTCAACAGAATCAGTTTCATTGTGTATTGTGTGTATGATGGGTTGCTCTCAATTTCATTGTGTATGTATGGTAGGTTGCTCTACCATCTATACAACAGAGAAATGGAAAAGAGAGAGTGCTGCCATTTTATGGAAACAAATTTGCACTTTACACCAAGACTATTTTTTAAAACATGTTCATAACATACATGGCATGGATCGATAAGACGACAAATGTCAAACTACTTTCTTTGCAATCTTTGTTCATCAGTCACATTTATGGATCTAAATTCACTCAACAAGTTCGTTATTTCCAGAGCCATCAATCCATAAACCATGAAGGACCTACAACCAAACATGCCAAGACCGAGAGCATAATTAATCTATCAAGATTGTCAAACACGCCAGGATGCAAAACCGTAACTAAAACACACCAAGGACAACAAAAACAGGCACTGATTGACCAAAGTATTTGATGCACGTCAGATTTGAGCGCTTATTTTCCAGCATAGATGCATACTTGTAAATATAACACAATATAAATAGGCCAGCTCATACAAAAATCTGGTGTTGTGTACTGAAGAAATACATCAAAGTATATGTTCAGCTTACACAAAAGTAGAATGGCTACCCGCTTCTTTACAAACAAAGCCAAGGTTGTACCTGGACATCACCCTAGCATATGTAGTAAGGGATTCATTGTTTTTCCTTCAATGCCTAAGAAGATAGCAGACATTTATCTATTTTACACAAACTTTGTTACTGAAATTGCAAATACTCCTACATGGCTTAGCTCCCCAAGGAAATGAATCCAATATTAAGTAAACTGCATTTCCAATGTCTAATTCCTCAAATAATGCAACCCAGATGTATAGAATAGGGGATCAAAAAACAAACCAATAAGAGGATAGGTAAGGTATTAAATGATGCCTAACTAGAAACATGTTATGCTACTGCAAAATGTTGTATATTGGGATACTTTGCAGTGTCAATAGCTAAGATGGAAACTATTATATATGCTTCAAAAAAATGTAGTCAAGAGATAAAGTAGGCTACATTCGTTTGAAGAAGCTTCAAGTTAAGAGGGCTCAGTGACAACTTGCATAGGCATGCTGACATTTCATCTAGCTACAGATCAAATAGATCCCATTAGAATATTATTCCTAGCCCTTCATGGACACAACATGGTCAGAGGTGGCATATCAGTTATTTCGGACTTAAGGTCAAAGGTCTGACAGTACATATAAGCTCATAACAAACATAAATATTCAGTTTGCCATTTGAGGAGGAAGAGCAACATGGTAGGGAAATATATAGCCAATCACAACTAGGGAAAACCTTATACACAGAATCTTAGCAGCAGCGCGGTTTAAAAAGAGACGCTACTGCTAATTAGCAGTAGCGAGCTCCGCAAAACCGTGCTACTAATAGCATGGTAGCAGCAGCAGTGTAGGTGAAACAAGCGCTACTACTATAATTGCCACGGCGTTGCCCCCAGGCTAGATATAGTAATAGCGCCCTTCCTAGGACGCGCTACTGCTAAAGTACTTAGTAGCAACGTTTTTCTTCAAAACACGTTACTGCTAAGTATTGCACCTAATTAATTAAGTTTAGTCCCATACTGCTAAGCGAACAAGGTGTTTACCACCTTAAATATGTTACTTCTCAAACTATCTCGAGCACTTGGTCTTCATTGAACTATATGTGTAGGATTTGTGGTTGCAATACGAATCCTCGCCTGTACCTATACAGGTATAGTGAGGATTCATGTTGACTATTTAGATTCTACACAAAAAGATCAATGATGACTAATGTATATTTTTTATGCTTTTACATTGCCTAGGATTATAGCGTTTTTCTCTAAAAAATAACTGCTTCCATTAGCAGTAGTGTTTATCTTTCAAATGCGCTATAGCTAAATTAGCTATAGCGCGTTTCCTAATGAGTGCTACTGCTAGTTCGACTTAACCACCCGCGCGGACACAAAATTTTGCTAAGTCCCTCCTTTCTCCCCCTTCCCCTACTCCTCTGTCGCCGCCGCCCGAGCCCGAGCCTGCCCTCACCGCCGCCGCCCGAGGCCACCCTCAACCTCGTCGCCGCCGTTGTCGACCTCACCGCCGCCGCCCGAGCCCGCCCAGGACCGCCGCCTCCCGATCCCGAGCCCGCCCTCGTCGCCCCTTCCTCCGTCGCCGAGCACCTCCCCGCCATCGTCTCTCCCCTCTCTGTAAGCCCCCCACCCCTCCCCTACCCCCTCTCTCTGCTTAGTTAGTAGATGTTATTTAGTAGTAGTAGATGTTAATTTATGGTTCATAGATAATGATTTTTCGTAGTAGTTGAACTAGTTTAGTTTTAGTTAAACTAGTTTAGTAAGTAAATTTAGTTGAACTAGTTGAATTAATAGAACTAATGTATTTTTAGTAAGGAAATTAATATAACTAGTTGAACTACTTTATTTTTAGAAAGAACTAGTTTTTTCTATTTATAGTAAGTTTATATTTGGTAAGAACTAGTTGAATTAGTAGAACTAGTTCAACATGTCATATTTGTTGTTATTTTTTTAGTTTAAGCAATTATTCGGGATGTATTTGAAGGAAATATGCCCTAGAGGCAATAATAAAGTTATTATTTATTTCCTTATATCATGATAAATGTTTATTATTCATGCTAGAATTGTATTAACCGGAAACATAATACATGTGTGAATACATAGACAAACTTAGTGTCACTAGTATGCCTCTACTTGACTAGCTCGTTAATCAAAGATGGTTATGTTTCCTAACCATGAACAAAGAGTTGTTATTTGATTAACGAGGTCACATCATTAGTTGAATGATCTGATTGACATGACCCATTCCATTAGCTTAGCACCCGATCGTTTAGTATGTTGCTATTGCTTTCTTCATGACTTATACATGTTCCTATGACTATGAGATTATGCAACTCCCGTTTGCCGGAGGAACACTTTGTGTGCTACCAAACGTCACAACGTAACTGGGTGATTATAAAGGAGCTCTACAGGTGTCTCCAATGGTAGATGTTGGGTTGGCGTATTTCGAGAATAGGATTTGTCACTCTGATTGTCGGAGAGGTATCTCTGGGACCTCTCGGTAATGCACATCACATAAGCCTTGCAAGCATTGCAACTAATGAGTTAGTTGCGGGATGATGTATTAAAGAACGAGTAAAGAGACTTGCTGGTAACGAGATTGAACTAGGTATTGGATACCGACGATCGAATCTCGGGCAAGTAACATACCGATGACAAAGGGAACAACGTATGTTGTTATGCGGTCTGACCGATAAAGATCTTCGTAGAATATGTAGGAGCCAATATGGGCATCCAGGTCCCGCTATTGGTTATTGACCGGAGATTTGTCTCAGTCATGTCTACATTGTTCTCGAACCGTAGGGTCCGCACGCTTAACATTACGATGACAATTATTATGAGTTTATGCATTTTGATGTACGAAGTTTGTTCGGAGTCCCGGATGTGATCACGGACATGACAAGGAGTCTCGAAATGGTCAAGACATAAAGATTGATATATTGGATGACTATATTCGGACACCGGAAGGGTTCCGGAGAAGTATCGGATAAAACAGGAGCACCGGGGGGTTACCGGAACCCCCCGGGGGTTAATGGGCCTCATGGGCCCAATGTGGAAGAGGAAGGGGCTGCCAGGGCAGGCCGCGCGCCCCCTCTCCCCCTAGTCCAAATTGGACAAGGAGGGAGGGGCAGCGCCCCCCCTTTCCTATTCTCCCTCCACCTCTCCTAGTTGGACAAGGTTTGGGGGGAGTCCTACTCCCGGTAGGAGTAGGACTCCTCCTGCGCGCCACCATAGGGCCGGCCGCACACCCCCTTGGATCCTTTATATACGGGGGCAGGGGGGCACCTCTAGACACACAAGTTGATCCACGTGATCGTTCTTAGCCGTGTGCGATGCCCCCTGCCACCATATTCCACCTCGATCATATCGTTGTAGTGCTTAGGCGAAGCCCTGCGTCGGTAGAACATCATCATCGTCACCACGCCGTTGTGCTGACGGAACTCATCCCCGAAGCTTTGCTGGATCGGAGCCCGGGGAGCGTCATCGAGCTGTACGTGTGCT
>NW_024112455.1:0-32935 GCF_003073215.2 Triticum urartu | reverse complement strand
ACACAGCTGAGCAAATCAGAGGCATAATTTGTTCATACAAAGGGAGTTGTGAAGGAACGTTCTGTTCGCGTCATAGATGGAGGGAGCTGCAACAACTTGGCTAGCATGGAGATGGTGGAGAAGCTATCTCTCACCACAAGACCACATCCACATCCTTACTACATCCAATGGTTCAACAACAGCGGCAAGGTTAAGGTAACACGTACTGTTCGTGTGCATTTTAGTATCTCTACATATGCTGATTATGTTGATTGTGATGTGGTACCTATGCAAGCATGTTCCTTATTACTTGGTAGACCATGGCAATTTGATAAAAATTCTATTCACCATGGTAGAAACAATCAGTATACTCTTGTTCATAAGGATAAAAATATTACTTTGCTTCCTATGACTCCTGATTCCATTTTGAAAGATGATATTAATAGAGCTAATAAAGCAAAACAGGAGAAAACTAAGAGTGAAAATCAGATTGTGGCAAAAGAATTTGAGCAACAAATGAAGATAATAATAAACAATATGACTATAATAAACCATCTACTGTTGTTTCTGAAATAATTGAAAAGTGCATGTTTACTTGCCACCAAATCTGATATTGATGAGCTAGATTTTAGCAAATCTGTTTGCTATGCTTTTGTGTGCAAAGAGGCATTATTTTCATTCGAGGACGTGCCTTCCTCTTTGCCCCCTGCTGTCACTAACATTTTGCAGGAGTTCGCTGACGTCTTTCCACAAGACGTGCCACCGGGATTACCACCTATTCGAGGGATTGAGCATCAAATTGACTTAATTCCCGGTGCTTCGCTACCCAACCGTGCACCATACCGTACCAATCCAGAGGAGACGAAGGAGATTATGCGTCAAGTACAAGAACTGCTCGACAAAGGTTATATACGCGAATCCCTTAGTCCTTGTGCTGTTCCTATCATTTTAGTGCCGAAAAAGGATGGTACGTCGCGTATGTGTGTTGATTGTAGAGGCATTAATAATATTACTATTCGTTATCGTCATCCTATTCCTAGGCTAGATGATATGCTTGATGAATTGAGTGGCTCTACAATATTCTCCAAAGTTGATTTGCGTAGTGGATACCATCAAATTCGTATGAAATTGGGAGATGAATGGAAAACAACATTTAAAACTAAGTTTGGATTATATGAGTGGTTAGTCATGCCTTTTGGGTTAACTAATGCACCTAAGTACTTTCATGAGGTTAATGAACGAAGTTTTACGTGCTTTCATTGGACGATTTGTGGTAGTTTACTTTGATGACATATTGATTTATAGCAAATCTTTGGAGGAACATTTGGAACATTTACGTGCTGTTTTTATTGCTCTACGTGATGCACGTTTGTTTGGTAACCTTGGAAAGTGCACCTTTTGCACCGACCGAGTATCTTTTCTTGGCTATGTTGTTACTCCACAGGGAATTGAAGTTGATAAAGCCAAGATTGAAGCTATTGAGAGTTGGCCGCAGCCCAAAACGGTCACACAAGTGAGGAGTTTCCTTGGCCTCGCTGGTTTCTATAGGCGTTTTGTGAGAGATTTCAGCACCATTGCTGCACCTCTCAACGAGCTTACAAAGAAGGATGTGCCTTTTGTTTGGGGTACCGCACAGGAAGAAGCCTTCACGGTATTGAAAGATAAGTTGACACATGCTCCTTTACTCCAACTTCCTAATTTCAATAAGACTTTTGAGCTTGAATGTGATGCTAGTGGAATTGGATTAGGAGGTGTGTTATTACAAGATGGAAAACCTGTTGCATACTTTTCTGAAAAATTGAGTGGGCCTAGTCTGAACTATTCTACTTATGATAAAGAATTATATGCTCTTGTTCGGACCTTAGAACATGGCAACATTATTTATGGCCCAAAGAATTTGTTATACATTCTGATCATGAATCTTTGAAACATATTAAAAGTCAAGCAAAACTGAACCGTAGACATGCTAAATGGGTTGAATTCATTGAGACTTTCCTTATGTCATTAACACAAGAAGGGTAAAGAAAATGTTATTGTGATGCATTGTCTCGTCGTTATACTATGCTTTCACAACTTGACTTTAAAATATTTGGTTTGGAGACCATCAAAGATCAATATGTGCATGATGCTGAATTTAAAGATGTATTGCAGAATTGTGAAGGGGGAACTTGGAACAAGTTCGTTCTTAACGATGGATTTGTGTTTCGTGCTAACAAGCTATGCATTCCAGCTAGCTCCGTTCGTCTTTTGTTGTTGCAGTAGGCGCATGGAGGAGGATTAATGGGACACTTTGGCGTCAAGAAGACGGAGGATATACTTGCTACACATTTCTTTTGGCCAAAGATGAGACGGGATGTTGAGCGTTTTGTTGCTCGCTGCACTACATGTCAAAGAGCTAAGTCACGACTCAATCCTCATGGTTTATATATGCCTTTGCCTGTACCTAGTGTTCCTTGGGAGGATATATCTATGGACTTTGTTTTAGGTTTACCTCGAACAAAGAAGGGGAGGGATAGCATATTTGTTGTCGTGGATAGGTTCTCGAAAATGGCACACTTTATACCATGTCATAGAGAGCGATGATGCTGTTAATGTTGCTGATTTGTTCTTTCGTGAAATTATTCGCTTACATGGTGTGCCAAATACTATTGTTTCAGATCGTGATACTAAATTTCTTAGCCACTTTTGGAGATGTTTATGGGCTAAGTTGGGGACTAAGCTGCTTTTTAGTACTACTTGTCACCCCCAAACTGATGGACAAACTGAAGTAGTCAATAGAACATTGTCTACTATGCTTAGGGCTGTTTTGAAGAATAACAAGAAAATGTGGGAAGAATGCTTGCCTCATATTGAATTTGCTTATAATCGTTCATTGCATTCTACTACTAAGATGTGCCCTTTTGAAATTGTGTATGGTTTCCTACCTCGTGCACCTATTGATTTGTTGCCTCTTCCATCTTCAGAGAAGGTTAATTTTGATGCTAAAGAATGTTCTGAATTGATTTTAAAAATGCATGAGTTAACTAAGGAAAACATTGAGCGTATGAATGCTAAATATAAACTTGCTGGAGATAAGGGTAGAAAACATGTTGTGTTTGCGCCTGGAGATCTTGTTTGGTTACATTTGCGTAAAGATAGATTTCCTAATCTGCGCAAATCAAAGCTAATGCCACGTGCTGATGGTCCTTTTAAGGTGTTAGAGAAAATAAATGATAATGCATATAAACTTGAGCTACCTGTAGATTTTGGGGTTAGTCCCACTTTTAACATTGCAGATTTGAAGCCTTATTTGGGTGAGGAAGATGCGCTTCCGTCGAGGACGACTTCATTTCAAGAAGGGGAGGATGATGAGGACATCAATACCATTGTTACACCCACAGCCCCTACTGTTACATATACTGGACCAATTACTAGAGCTCGCGCACGCCAATTAAATTACCAGGTACTTTCGTTTCTTGGTAATGATTCTAATGTTCATGAGATTATGATGCTGCCTAAATTGGATACATTTGTTTTGCTTACAAATGAAGGGCCTAGCTTGGAGAAGGATGAACATTGGAGCAAGACACGCATGGAGTTGATGGCATGCGCAAGGGGATCAAGAACGGAGTTACAAGTGATGATTTCAGGACTTTGAAGCCGCCATAAGGAGTGCATGAAGCCTTGGACGAAATATACAAGATGCCACTTCATAATATTCGTCCATAGGCTATTCTAGGTGATGCGTCACCTTATTAATGGGCCAGGCCCATGTAATTTCGAAATACTTAAGTATAGGCTATTTTTAGAGTCCGTATGTGTGGGGAAACAAGAGTTAGGGTTGGTTTCGGACCCCACCCTCAAGGGCCACGAAATTCCCCCCTCTTCCTCCATATATACAGCCCTTAGGGCGTCGTTTAGACTTTGGGTTTTGTTTAGATTAAAAGTTCGCCATAGCTGCAACTTCGCGTACTTCGTTTGTGTCCAACGACCAGACCAAGACGTCACAGAACCCCACCTTGATCAATAAAGCTTTCATCTTATATTCGCAATATCCAGATTGCAATCTCAGTTTCTTGCTTGTTCTTCGTTTGCTCGCAGGAAACAGGCCCTCGTGGTCAGGTTGATCGTGCTCCGGCGTGGTCAATAACCCCTCGGAAGTTGGTTTAGCGATTGCTAAGGCGCGACGTCTCGCACGTTCGTAGTCGGATCGTCAAGGTCGACTCCCACAGAAAACGATAGCCACCATCTCATCGAAACATCGGGACACCTTTGCCTCTATCATATGATGAGCCTAAGAAGAAGACACTTTATGATTTTTGCAATGTTTGCAAATTACCTTATGAGTGCAGCGTCAGTGAACCACGTCCTAGAGACGTGGAGGACTTTATTGTTGAAACTACTATGGGGGAAGAGAGAGGGGTGTCGGAAGTGAGAGTGGCTAGCTTACATTTTCCTGTTTTGTGCTATTATTCATTATTGCTGGGAGATGTTTGATTGGCCGTGGGGAGAGTGGAGGCCTTAGTGCCCCTGACCTTGCTATTTTGCGCCATGCTTTATATTGTGATAGAACTTTTAGTTTGGGCGCTATTGTTGCTCGGCGGTTAAACACAAACCGCTCGAAGGGCCCCATCTTTGGAGGTATGTATGCCTCTCACCTTGCTAGACATTTTGAGATACCCATTAGGCATGATGATGAGGAGCAGATGTTGTTACCCGTTAAGTATTTAAACTTTGCTAGTATAGCACATGATTTTATTAAGAAATATGATGACAAACGAGTCCTCTAGAACCTAGTATTTAGTCAGGGTACTTGTGAGACTATTGCTCTGCCTGTACCTTCTTTGTTCAATATTTATTCAGGCAGGTACACTATTATGCCCGAGGACATCTACAGATTTGGGGTCTTTCACAACCCCCGGCACCTGAGCCAACACCAGTTTCGATCCGTGTCAGGAGCCTATTTATCAGTGGGAGCCATAGGAGCTCGCTTGGAACCCCCAGGACCCTCAGGAGTATCAAGGAGAGGGTTATTTCGAGCCATGTCCCTAGACCAACTTAGGCCAAAAGCCTAAGCTTGGGGGAGTACGTATTTCTCACCGACATTACATTCATGTTCACACACTCATTTCAGTTGTCGGTGTTCATCCTTTTTCACTATATTATCCATGTTAGTTTATTTTTCTCTTTCTTGCTTTCTTCTTGTGTGTTTGAAAAACTTTGAGGAAATCCAAAAAATTAGTTCTTGTTTCTTTTTAGCTTTTCTTTCTAGTTTAATTAGTAGTAGTATTGAAAGAAAATTGTCAGTGCAACAAACCCTAGTGCGTGTTGCCCGAACTGTACACAGGCCCAAGGGCAAGGTTACAACATCCAAGACAAGGGCAAGCAGAAGAGATATCTCTTTGAGAAATTAAAGGGCAGATCAAGAAGACCAAGACAAGCCAAAGGAGCAAGATATCACTAAGGAAAAACCTTCCTTGCCGGTCAAGCGAGCCCGTTCAGGACGAGGCCACACCGAAGACAAGTCTCAAGACCCCCTCCCCGGCAAGCTCGCCGGGGAGGCTGAGGGCAGAACACCCCGCCAAGATTCCACAACTCCACCTCACATCAATGCAAGTCACCTATCAGTACGGTGTTGAGCCCCCAGGTGATTAAGCGGCAGCCATTTGGCACGTGGCAGCCATTTCTGAGGAAGATCGCCCCTAAATGACACCCGTCCAGAGGTGTGTCACACAGGCAGGCGAGAAGGTGGTTGAATAGCACGACAAGGCTTGCCGGCTTATGCCCATGACATGACACTAAGTGGTGCATTTAATGCGCCTTGTCCTCTCTACAGAGTTAGGTATGATAGCACTGTTTGCTATCTAATCAGTGCATAATGACTGCTTTGCCACTGTGGTAACCCCTTGACCTGTAAAAGGAGGCCGCCTTAGAAAGGATTCGGGCCCTTGTACACTTAGACGCACGTAGCCGCTCTCGTCTTGAGGAGACCTTGGCGGGCTTGAGCGCTGCGCGTTCATCACGGTCCTCACATCAATCCATCAAAGCAGGAGTAGGGTTTTACGCCTCGCGGCGGCCTGAACCTGGGTAAAAACCATCGCGTCACCATTGTCGTGCTGCCCTACGGCCTCCGCTCTTTTTGCAACGCACCCTTCCCCCTTGCCGACCACAAGGGGCCAATGGCCCCATAGGTGGCCGTGTTGAATCACGACATCTTTGGTGTGCCAGGTAGGGGGAGCGCCTGTGCGAACCCGAGGTCGTAAGCAGCGCGTCAATCTTCATCACCATCATCTTCATCAACGGCTTCGTCATCCATGGCGCCCAAGAATAAGTCCGGAGCTACAACTCAACCGTCCACCTCGAAGGCCCCCTCGCATGCAGCCACTGATGCCATGGGGGCTGCGGGGACGCACGGGGACGTGGATGCCGTGAGGAATGTGACCGGCGCGGGCGTCGCCATCACCCGTTCCCCCCGCGGCTAAAGCAGGAGCAGGAGGCGTCAGAGGAGGACATCAGCAACAGCACCCTAGCAGCCACGGACTAGAAGATGCGGGTGGGGAGAACATTCCATGTCCGTCTCTGCACCTCGCTGAAGGACGCAGCCGCAGCGATGGCGCTCACTCTGGTGCGAATCGCAACCCTCTAGCTGCCCCTGCTGCGGGTGCGACCACGGGGCCCGTGCCATCCCTAGGGCAAGTTAACCAAGATGATGCGCCGAATAGGGTCGCGAATCCCCAAGCGCACCCGCCTCGTCACCACGCCACCTTGCCGACCGGCTCGCGGCGACGAGAACACGACGCTGCCACTACCAGCACCGTCAGAAGCCAGGCGACGTCGTGATCTACACCGTCGTCTATGCCAAGCACCGCTTCGGAAGCCATGGCGCGGGCCCAACTTCTGTTGATATTTCCGCCAGCGGCCGATCAAATGGATGAGTGGAGAGACACCATTCAGAGCCTGATTGGTTTCGCTGAGGTAGGAGGATCACAGCGGGCACGCCCACCACGTCCTCCACAGACAATGACAACGGCCCGAGCTGCTGGCTGTACCGAAGGGGCCACTCCTATGGTGTAGTCCCCTCCACGGCAACTAGTGTAGGGGTCGTAGCTAGAGCCACGCGATCAAGAACCTGACAATGTGTCGATGGCTTCGTATGATCCTCAAGCCTATCGAGACCAGTGGCAGGTCCTGGAAGACATGCGAAGGGAAGATGCATGCGTCATCATAGAACGACGCCATGAAACCCGCCGCCAGTTTGATAGGTGAAATGGTCCCGACGTCGACGAGCCCGCGCCTGGTGAAGACGGATACCTACCTTTCAAGGTTGGGTGTCCTGCCATCACCCACGAGCTGCGGCAAGTCCGTTGGCCATCTGCTCGTATGTTCAAGCCAGAGTTACGGGAAAAGTATGATGGAAGACTGAACCCGCCAGAGTTCTTGAGCATCTACACCATCATCGTACAAGTTGTCGGAGGAAGAGATGAGAAGGTATTCGCCAACTACTTCCCTTTGGCGCTCAAGACAAACGTAAGGTCATGGCTTATGCACTTGCCGAGAACTCCATCTCGATGTAGGCCGACCTATGCCATGAGTTTTTGGTGCCTTCACAGGCGGCCATCAAGAACCAGGGTGGCCCAGTGATTTGCAGATCCTTCCACAGAAGGAAGGAGAGAGTTTGCGGAAGTACATGTAGAGGTTCAGCCGGGTGCAAAAGAACATTCTAGATATCCACACAGCAGTTGTGATTGTTGCATTCCAGTCCAACATACGCAAACGCATGATACGTTCCAAGATGAACGTCTGGTTGCCCAAGACTGTGAATGAGCTTTACACCTTGGTAGATAAGTGTGACCGTATAGAGGAGGGGAGGCGGCTCCCCGGAGAAGAAGATGGCATCAACATCGACTCAGAAGATGATGACGATACTCCCAGCCAGAAGACGAAGAACAAGAAACGCAACAAGAAGCGCAAGGACAAAGAAGTGCTAGCTGTTGAAGGATCAAGCACTCTAGTATCGGCAGGAAGGCCAAGACCGAGGCTCCCGGCAAGGAAGTTGCCGCGTGCACTACTTGTCGAGAAGCACGACTACCGAGAAGGCTGGGAAGGCAGACATGCCGTACTGCAAGATCCTTCGGACCAAGAGCCATGATCTCCAAGAGTGTCATCAAGTTGAGCAACTCGTCAAGAAGCAAAAAGCCGAGTATGAGAAGCGTGACAAGGAAAGAGACCAAGATGGCATTGGCGGGAAGGGCCGAGGTGGCCGAGGAGGTCGCCCCGGCAAGGTCCTTCAGCATCAAGGGGAACCTGCCAAAGGCCGCGAGAAGAAGGAATGCGATGACGAGAGTGATGAAGGGGATGAAGAGGAAACTAGTGAGCAGGAGTTCCAGAAGGCCACTAACACCCCGTGCATTGACGGAGGTGCGTCCTTGCACTCCTCTCACCGTGAGCTTAAACAGTGCGAGCGTGAGGTCAATGTTGTGGAGCTAGTGGCAGATTATCATAAACCACTCAAGTGGTCCCGCACACCCATCATCTTTGACGAAGAGGACCATCCTGACTGCACCACCGCGGTAGGGTGCTTGCCATTGTTGGTTTCACCAACAATCCGTAACCTCAAGGTCACAAAGATGTTGGTTGATGGCGGGGCTAGGTTGAAGCTGATTTCTCCCAAAGTCATCAGCAAGCTGCAGATAACAGAAGAAGAGCTCAAGGTTACTGGCATCTTTTAAGGGATCAACCCTGGCAGGAGTCGTCCAAAGGGGAAGATCATGCTGCTAGTACTGTTTCCATGTCCAAGGAAGATGAAGAGAAGACCGCATTCATAACCCCATGTGGCACATACTATTTTGTATGGATGCCCTTTGGGTTAAAGAGCGCTGGATCCACTTTTCCAAGAGGAGTGCAAAATGGTTTTGAGCCCGACCTGCACAGGAATATTGAAGCCTACATGGATGACATGGTGGTCAAAACCAAGGACAAATAAACTCTCATTCAGGACTTGGAAGAGACCTTTGCAAATATGTGCAAGATCAACTTGAAGCTAAACCCAGAGAAGTGTGTGTTTGGCGTTCCTTCCGGCAAGCTACTTGCCTTCTTCGTGTCCCACCGGGGGATAGAGGCCAACCCCGACAAGATCAAGGCAATCGAGCAGATTCAAGCACCCTAGACAGTTAAATATGTGAGGCATTTGACTGGATGTGTTGCTGCGCTGAGCAGGTTCATTTCCAAGTCCGCCAAGCACGCCTTGCCGTTCTCCAAAATCTTGAAGAAAGCAGGGACCGTGGAGTGGACCCCGGAGGCAGACACCGCGCTGCAAGATTTGAAGTCCTACCTTTCCTTTGTTCCCACCTTAGTCTCTCCTAAACCACAAGAACCGTTGCTGCTATACCTAGCGGCAACCAATCAAGTGGTTAGTGCAGCGCAGGTGGCGGAGCGGAAGTAGATGAAGGAACAGAAGCGACTACCGTCCCCTCCGGAGAGGAAACTAAACTCTTCCCGGCAAGATCAAGTGCAGATCAGAACAAAGAGGAGCGGGGCCATGGAGACAATTCCAAGATCACGACAAGGAAGAAGGTGGTGCAGTGGCCAGTTGTGACGCCCCAAGACTGGAGATTCAGATGCCTTCCATGTTTTCCGAGATTCGTCGTGTGATTGGTTTGATTCATTGCATTCATTTTTGCATCATGTGCATTGCATCATGTCATTTAATTTTGTAAAACTCAACTAAATAAAATTGCATGGATCTTCGGTCCATTTAAATGGAGGGATATTCACTATGGTGATTTCTCTTTAAAACATATACTTCCAATATTAGGGAGCTATAATAAATATTCCATTCTTTTGGAATTAACCATAAAACACGTGCAAAATAATTCCCATGCCTTTTCTGCTTCGAGTTGATCTCCAAACCTTGCCAATAATTATTTCTCCATTTTTTTAGGCTCCTCCAAAAGTCTCAACATTTTTTTGGACCTTCCCTAACCTCACTTCCCATTCAAATCTTTTGGAATAAATTTCGAATGAGTTTGAATTCAACTTCAACCGCGTGCCCACTTCTATTTTTCCGGGATCAAGCTCATTTTTGTGAGTCCGAGAAAATAATCCCCTTGCCCAAACTCTTTTTCTAACCTTTTATTTTCTTACCTTTTATTTCTCTTTAGTTTTCTGTTATGAAAAGAGAGGCTAAGAGAGAGAGAGGCGGCCTGCACCGCTGGCCTCTTGGGCCTGACTCCTAGGTCGGCCCAGCCCCCTTCCTAACCCTAGGCCTCGAGCCCCGACCTCCTCCTCTCGTTCTCTCCCTCCCTCCAGCGCCGCAACACATGAGAGGACCTCCTCCCTTGACCTGACCCCTCCTCCTCATTCCCTTGCGATGCTCGGAGGCTGCCGCCCGCTCCTCCCTCGATCCCGCCGGAATCGAGCGCCGCCGAGCAGCTCCCTCACCTGCTCCTCGTCCCGTCCCCTCTGCCTCCGCCACGCCCCTCGCTGCCGTCTCCTCCAGCCTCGGGACAGCGCCACCTCCCACCTACCGCCGAGCGTCACCCCTCCTCTGCCATGGCCTTCTCCTCCAGCGCGTGCCTCCGCCCCCAACGACCTTGGCCGCCTTGTCATCGAGCTCGCCTTCGTCTCCCAGGCGCCGTAGCTCCTCCATGCAGCATCCGCCCGAGCTTCGGCAGCCGTTGTCGTATGCCCGCAGTGCTCGGCCTCCTGCCCTACTCCCCTGCATCAGCCCTAGAGATCACCGCCGCCGGGAATCATCAGGTCCGACAACCCCTCGTCCAGCACGCCGTCTCCTTCCTCGCCGGAGTTCCTCATGAGCCTCCCCCTTGTTCACATCCACAGCCGCCAGGCAAGGCCTCCTCACACGCTCGTGCTCCTCCTGATGCTTGCGCTGCCTCACCCGCCTATCAGGAACGTCGTGGCTGCCACCCCATGGAGTTCCATCGGCCCAGATCTGGCCGGGAACCAGACGAGCCCCGTGCTTGCCTTTTGCCGCTGACCACCAAGATCTCCACCTTGCTACTGCTCACTCGAGACCATCGTGTTGCATAACATGAGTACGACCACGGACGGCTACCTGCAGATGGATTTCGTAAGTTCAACGACCATCGACATGTACCCCTACACCGCACCGAAACGCCGAGTTTCTTGCCGTGACCCCGAACATCTATGGAATCTTGTGCGACTATGGACGTGAATGACCACCGTCGACCCCAAGTTACACGGATTTGTCAAGTCCTTCTACGAAAACGTGTACCGCTACCATCGCAAGAATCGAGACCGACAAGTTCGAAGATGCAAGTACCACTCCAAACCATTTACGACTACCGTCGCCGAAGACCCGTGTAACGCAAACATCAAGTTCAATCACCGTCGCGTGAACCGCTACTTCCACGACGGCTGTGAACGACTACTTCCCTCGACGAACTCGATACACTTCGAAAACGCACGCTTCGAAGGTATAACCCCGAGATGACCGTCCGAGAATGAATGCTTGTGTTGTATGAGATGCATCCTTTGTCTGCAGCGTGTCCGGAGTGTCTCTCGCTTCCATGCCATCGACTCATGGGAACCCAGTAATTGTGATCACTCCACCATCTTTTGCATGTTCCCGCCGCACTTCCTTTTGCACCGCTATCTCCATGAGCTACCGGAATCGATATGTTGATGTGTCATCATTTTCAGATTCGTTGACGTGGCCCCCTTTTCCTTCCGCCATGGCGACAATGCTTCATATCAAGCTCATGTCAACTTTTAACAAAAATTGCATAAAACTTGCACATGTCATCCGCATCATGATAATAACATTTAAAATGTTTAAATTTGTTGTTGCAGTAAATTGCTAATGCACATGAGGAATTACCAGAATTGTTGTTTGATGTTTCCGGCCTCATTTAAAATGCCTAACTATGTATTTTACTCATGCTTCACCTCTTGCCATGTCTAACAACATTTAATATTGTTGAGTACATAACCGGGAGATAACTAAATAAGTCATGTGGTGTTTCGTCAATATGCAACTCGTTGCATGTTGAGCTCCACTTAACTTCTAGTATTGTTTGTTGCACTTTGCCTTGCCATGCCATGCCTCTTTAAGCCGGACATGCATCATCCTTGGTTGTGCATCATGCCATGTTTATGCTTGTGTGTTTACCTTGTTGCTTGCTTCTTTCCGGTTTGTTTCTCTCGTTAGCTTCGGTTTCGTTCTAGAGTTGTGAGGATCCGTTCGACTACGTTCGTTTGTCTTCTTCATGGACTCGTTCTTCTTCCTTGCGGGATCTCATGCAAGATGACCATACCCTTGAAATCACTTCTATCTTTGCTTGCTAGTTGTTCGCTCTATCACTATGTCACGCTACCAACCACTTGCTATATCATGCCTCCCATATTGCCATGCCAAGCCTCTAACCCACCTTTCCTAGCAAACCGTTGTTTGGCTATGTTACAGCTTTTGCTCAGCCCCTCTTATAGCGTTTCTAGTTGCAGGTGAAGTTGAAGTTTGTTCCATGTTGGAACATGTTTTTGTTCGGATATCACAATATCTCTTATTTAATTAATGCATCTATATACATGGTAAAGGGTGGAAGGCTTGGCCTTATGCCTAGTGTTTTGTTCCACTCTTGCCGCCCTAGTTTCTGTCATACTGGTGTTATGTTCCTTGATTTTGTGTTCCTTACGCGGTTGGGTGTTATGGGAATCCCTTGACAGTTCGCCTTGAATAAAACTCCTCCAGCAAGGCCCAACCTTGGTTTTAACATTTGCCACCTAAGCCTTTTTCCCTTGGGTTCTGCAGACTCAAGGGTCATCTTTATTTTAACCCCTGGGCCAGTGCTCCTCTGAGTGTTGGTCCAAAATAGAGCCACTTGTGGTGCCGCCCCTAGGCAACTTTGGGTATTGTCGGTTTCCGTACGTAGTGTTCATCTGGTTTTCCCTGAGAACGAGATACATGCGACTCCTATCGGGACTGTCGGCACATCGGGCGGCTTGGCTGGTCTTGTTTTACCATTGTCGAAATGTCTTGTAACCGGGATACCGAGACTGATCGGGTCTTCCCGGGAGAAGGAATATCCTTCGTTGACCGTGAGAGCTTGTGATGGGCTAAGTTGGGACACCCCAGCAGGGTATAAACTTTCGAGAGCCGTGCCCGCGGTTATGTGGCAGATGGTAATTTGTTAATATCCGGTTTTAGAGAACTTGACACTTAACTTAATTAAAACGCATCAACCGCGTGTGTAGCCATGATGGTCTCTTTCCGGTGGAGTCCGGGAAGTGAACACGGTCTTGTGTTATGCTGGAACATAAGTAGCTTCAGGATCACTTCTTGATCACTTCTAGCTTCTCGACCGTCGCGTTGCTTCTCTTCTCGCTCTTATTTGCATATGTTAGCCACCATATATGCTAGTGCTTGCTGCAGCTCCACCTCACTACCCCTTTCCTACCCATAAGCTTAACTAGTCTTGATCTCGCGGGTGTGAGATTGCTGAGTCCTCGTGTCTCACGGATACTTCCAAACAAATGCAGGTGCCGATGAAACCAGTGCAGGTGACAGCAACCGAGCTCAAGTGGGAGCTTGATGAAGATCTTGATCGTTGTTTTGTTCCTTTTCCGGTTGATCAGTAGTGGAGCCCAGTTGGGACAATCGGGGATCTAGCATTTGGGGTTTATCTTCCTTTTTATTCGGATTTGACCGTAGTCGGTCTTTGAGTGTATTTGGATGATGTATGAATTATTTATGTATTGTGTGAAGTGGCGATTGTAAGCCAACTCTTTATCCCTTTCTTATTCAGTACATGGGATTGTGTGAAGATTACCCCTCTTGCGACAAAACTACCATGCGGCTATGCCTCTAAGTCGTGCCTCGACACGTGGGAGATATAGCCGCATTGTGGGTGTTACAAGTTGGTAATCAGAGCCATCCCCGACTTAAGAGCCCCCTGCTTGATCGAATCGCTGACGTTGCTGAGTCTAGAACAAAAAATTTCGAGTCTTAGGATTATATATATATCGGAGAGTAGGATTATTTTTACTCCTCAGTCCCTTCGTCGCTCTGGTGAGGTCTCCTGACGTAGATGTTTTGACTTTCCCTCCTCAAATTTCATGATTTTTTTAGGATCACGCATGTATCTTGGAATCGTTCTGATAGTCTTGTGACGAGAACATTGTTCTTGGTGCCTCCTGACATTTAGGGGTTGTGGCAGTGTCCCGGGGAGTTGAGCTCCGAGGTGTTGTCGTCATAATTTTATCGTTGCAGTTCTGGAATACCCGAGTTCGCCGACATCAAAAATCTCTTTTATGCAGTTGTTGGTGAGATAACCTCGATGCCACCCAGTATTGGGGCGGGAGTTCGGGAGTATTGCCATAACTCGTATAACAGATGCTTTTTCGAAGGTTGAGGTACATGATTTCCGAAGGTTTCTTGGTTATGTGTTGAAGGATGGATATAGCTGGATGTAGGGATTCTTAGTTTGGGTGAGATATTATGCTTCCCCTATATCCCCAACACCTGATTGCATAACCAGAAAGTTTCGGGAGTTTATAAGTGGGAATTCAAGTAGCTCCTAGAATATCTTTCCGACAGATGCATGATATGGGACTGGGTAAATCTCTACCATATGTTTGTTTCCGGCTTATTTTGCAAGCCAATCCTATGTTTTGTTTTGGTTTGTGGTATTCGAGTTGCTTCAATGTCAAGTGTTGATTCCATACCTTTCCTAAGCAGTGTTCTCATATTTCTATGGGAGTAATAACCCTTTCGATCATCGAGATGGTCACGCCAATTCTTTTTCAATCGACGTACTTCTCTTCCAGTGGATCCGATCATTTTGAACAACCGCAAGATCAATTCTAAGTTTTCTCAATGGTGTTTGTTTCATCCGTCCCAAGTTGCCTTTGTTTTCCCTCCCTCCCACCCTTTTGCTTAAAGGACTCATATTTCTTATTCAAGTATCCTTTTATCGATGGGAAGTCTCTCCATTCTTTTCCTTCAACGTTCTTATCCGGTGATTCTCAGGAAGATACTAACGGAGCTTCAAGTTAATCATTCTTTGTTCTTTTTCTTCTCCGATGGATTAAATTCAAGCTTTGTCGATCATATATTTTCCTCGTTTCAAACGTTTTCTCATGCCGGTGCACCTCTTAATCATCCACTTCTCGCTATTCAATTGTTCCGGAGTGCTGAAGATATCTCAGAAGATTCAAGTTTCCATTCTCAATTCGCTCAAGTTCTTTTGAGGATGTTATCACATTCAAGCCGTTTAAATCAACTGATGCAATCTACCTTTCAAGTAATTGTTCGAAGGTGTTTCTTTTGAGTGGGCCCTAACCCACAGGTCTTTTCCCAGGATCTTACCTGACTTTTCTAATGACATAAGAATGAGTTTTCAACAGTCAATTGCCTTCTCCAATATCACTTTCAATTTTTTCATCTTTGGCTCAACCTTTCCTCTTTTAATAATTCCGGAGTACCTCAACAATTCATGGTGGTGTTTCTCGTCGTCATTCTTGAATCTTGAAGACCGGGAAGGAGTTTCTCTTCAATCATATCTGTTCTCTTGAAGGTTCGTGGTTCTAGCTTGAGGCCATCCTCTCATAATTGTTTTCGATTGTGAGAATTCTTTTCACCCATCAGGAGCAATTCAGGAGTCTTTTCAGTCTGATTCTCCGAAGGCCATCATTTCGGGTTTATTCATTCTTAGCTTTCAGCTCTCATTCTCTAGTCAGCTCGTGATCTCTTTGTCATCTTGTATCTAAATTCCCTCAAGCATCTTCATTCCTTTTCCAATTCTTCCCGGTGAATTGTGCCTTTGCTACTTCCATTTTCAATTCTTACGGTGGTTCGTTCAAGAATTCTCTTCCGTTGTTATTGTATCAATTCATTCGTTCTTTCCAAATCCTACTGGTGGTTCGTTGAAGTCCTTCTCAAGTTTGCGCTATCTCTCTCTTAATCCTTTCTACAAGAATAAGTAGTATGCCAAATCCGTTGCTTGTCATCAATTTAAATTGGTGAAGGATACGCATAACGTAATTCTTATTATTGTTTCATCCAAGTGATCTAATCTCTTCTTTCCAGAGTTGTTCATCATGTCACATTTCTCGGTTCGAGATGCTTCATCTTTTCTTTTCTGTAGTTTCAAGTTTTCCGCTTTATCTCGTCGCGAAGCTCCATCTAAATCATCGCAAGGCTTCACCTTGTGTTTTCAACTTCTCTTTCTTTTTATCATCTTTTTTACTGGAGCTCTTCATGAAGGCCCAACATGGTGGTTCGTCAAGGATTCTTTTCATTCTTCAATTGTTCTTCAAGATATCTCTCGAAGTTAAGATCCGCCAAGCTATACTCTAAAATGAACACGGTGCTCAACACATGTCTTGTTTTGAGGAGTTCAAGCATTCTTCATCTTGCATTCCGAAGTGCGATTCTTTCTACCTTATCTTTTGAGGTGGTGCTATATCATTTCTTGACAATTTCCCTTCGTGTTTCATGATTCACAAGTTATCAAGAATGAGGTATTTTAAATCCATTAATCTCTTCGTTGGAGTTATCTTGTGTCATATTTCACCTAAAACTTTCCCTAAGGATTGTGCTATTTATGGTGCTTATAAACGACCCAAGTTCTTCATTTATCATCCTGGTGAAATAAGTTTCTCGTCTCCTTGTTGATATCAATCCAATCTATTGTTTCCATTAGTGGCAGAATTTCACCTCATAATTTTGAGACGTTTTCCATAAGCCCACTACAAGCTTATTCGTTTCGTTGTTGGTTTTCCAACAACTCCGTTATAACCTTCTTGGAAGGGTGCTTTCCAAGCTCATTGGTGGCAGAAGTAGGCATTTTCTTCTCCATTTCTTTTATTGCAATGACCTATCTTCTATTCTTCCTTCCGGAGGCATTGTGATGTTGCTCTCTTCACTCATCATCTCGAGTTGTGAGGATCGTGTTCTTTTCATGCTTATCCATTTAACCGGAGTGTTGTGTCCTCTGCTCAAGTTCTTTTCATCTTATCAAGTCTTGCATCTCTTCTCATCTGGAGTGTTGTCCGAATTTGTTCTTCCTTCTTCCTGTTTTCTAACGGAGTGTTTTCAACTTCGATCATCTCCATTGTATTATTTTCTCAAAATGGTTTAACCTCTCAAGGTTCTTTGGTATCACTCGTTTGTCAAAAGAAGCAACTTTGTTTTACCTCTTCTCTTCATATTCCGTTTCTCTCCGGTGCCATCCTTAGATATCGAGATGAGATCTCTTGTAAGTGGAGGAGTGTTGTGACGCCCCAAGACTGGAGATTTAGACGCCTTCCATGTTTTCTGAGATTCGTCGTGTGATTGGTTTCGTTCGTTGCATTCATTTTTGCATCATGTCATTTAATTTTGTAAAACTCAACTAAATAAATTGCATGGATCTTCGGTCCATTTAAATCGAGGGATATTCACTATGGTGATTTGTCTTTAAAACATATCCTTCCAATATTAAGGAGCTATAATAAATATTCCATTCTTTTGGAATTAACCATAACACACGTGCAAAATAATTCCCATGCCTTTTCTGCTTCGAGTTGATCTCCAAACCTTGCCGATAATTCTTTCTCCATTTTTTGAGGCTCCTCCAAAAGTCTCAACATTTTTTTGGACCTTCCCTAACCTCACTTCCCATTCAAATCTTTTGGAATATTTTAGACTAAAGTTTGGCAAATGCCTACACATTTTAGACTGAAAAAAGATAAGTGCCCCGTAATCCCTTTGTTGTCCCTCTCCTCCTAGGAACTACTGCGGGAGGTGAAGAGGGCAAAAGGAGTGCCTGAACAGGAGCCCAGCCCGACCCCGTAAGGACCTACCGGGCGTAGCCTGACAAGATCGAGAGTGGCGAGGCTGCGAAGGAGGGGGCGAAGAGAGTAGCTTGGCGATGCCCTGGCACCACCCCCCAGGGCCAGCAAGACGCCCCAGCACAGGCACCGGCGGGGAGAGACTGCCGGAGCTCAGCTAGAAGACTGCTGGAGGAGGCGAAGGCACCAAGAGAGCATCCCCCTCCCCGGCAGCCGTCCGGAAGAGGCGATGATGATTGTGCCGAGGAAGGAGGGGACGAGCGGAAATATGAGGTAGCGGGCAGGCAATACGAGATGAAGGCGTTGGTGCCATCATACTCCGACCTGACGGCTGCCACCCGCTTTCTCCGTCTTCCCTCGTTTTTTCTTCATCACCATCGCTCCGGGAGGACGCCGACCCCTCGGCTCGTCACCTCCCCCGAAGAAGAGGCAGACGGCGATGGCGACCGAGGCATGCGAGGAGCGCCACTCCCCACCTTGGTGGATAGGAAGACACTGCCATCTTCAGAATCAACCCCGACCCCGCTAGAAGGAGCAGTTCTGGGATTACTAAGGATCCCGAGCACTGCACTATAGGCGGGCACAGGAAGCCCTAGAGGCCTCGCCGATAGGATGAAAAGCTCGACTTGCGGCAAGGGCAAGTACTCCCCTCCAGGTGGCTGGCTTGTGTGGGGGAAATGAGTTCTCCACCATTTTGGGGAAGCACAATGCCTCCCACACTACAATCAATTCGGCGCCCGCATCTGTAACCGCCGCATCTCCTACAACCCTGGACCAGACACACTCCCCGAACATCAACACGAGTACTCGACGTCATCACCCCTGAGCTAGAGCCCGGGGCCTGGCCCCGGTCTCCCCCCTCGACATAACAAAGGAGAAGGCAAGAAATAAAAAGGAAGAGGTGCGTGGATGGGCGCCTCCGCTCCCTCTCGCACCCCCTTTTTTATAGGAAAGCTGGGGCTGGGGGCTGATCCTTCACCCCCACCCCTGAGGGGCTCATTCTGATCTGACCCGTCCAAGCTACCACTAATGGCCGGATCCGATTACTGCCCCTTACACCAATCCAAGAAGACCCAACCTTCGCCATGACACTCTTTTCCGCACCACGCGCCTCCGTTACCTACCCCACTCGATGCATGCAGCATATGTGGCAAAGGATAAGGGCGTGGTGGGATGAGTAAATTGGTAGTTAGTCCCCCGTGGGTTAAAGTCATTCATGGGCCATTAAAGAGATGGCCCCACTAAAACTGGTATCACGTGATGCGGGGAAAAACCGGAAACTGACTCAAGCGCATGTTAATGAAGAAGCAAAGAAATTCTCAAGAGATGAGCTACCACAAACTCTTCGCCTATATACTAGATAGGGCCTACCCCGACGACGCTCGGCAGCGCGTTCGTGCCAGGCCCCAGAGCTCCTGTGCATGCAACAAACCCTGGTGTGTGTTGTCCAGACTATACACAGGCCCAAGGGCAAGGTTACAACATCCAAGACAAGGCCACACAGAATAGATAGCTCTATGAGAAATTAAAGGGTGGATCAACAAGACGAAGACAAGCCAAAGGAGCAAGATATCACTAAGGAAAAACCTCCCTCGCTAGGCAGGCGAGCCTGGTTAGGTCGAGGCCACACCGAAGACAAGTCTCAAGACTCTTGCCAGGGACGCCGAGGGTGGAACACCCCGCCAAGGCTCCACCGCTCCACCTCACAGCAACGCAAGCCACCTATCAGTGCGGTGTCGAGCCCCTAGGTGATTAAGTGGCAGTCATTTGGCACGTGGCAACCATTTCTGAGGAAGATCACCCCTAAATGATACTCATCTAGAGGCATGTCACACAGGCAGGAGAGAAGGTTGTGAATAGCATGGCAAGGCTTGCTGGGCTACGCCCATGACGTGACACTAAACGGTGCATTTAATGTGCCTTGTCATGTCTGCATAGTTAGGTATGATAGCACTATTTGCTATCTAATCAATTCATAATGACCGATTTGCCACTGTGGTAACCCCTTGACCTATAAAAGGAGGACTGAGGCAACCTTAGAAAGGATTTAGACCCTTGTGCACTTATACGTGCGTAGCCGCTCTTGTCCTGAGGCGACCATGCCGGGCTTGAGCATTGCGTGTTCATCATGGTCCTCCCATCAATCCACCAAAGTAGAAGTAGGGTTTATGCCTCACGGCAGCCCGAACCACTGCGTCACCATTGTCGTGCTGCCCTACGGCCTCCGCTCTTTGTGCAACGTGCCCTTCCCCCTTGCCGAACTACAAGGGGCCGATGGCCCCATAGGTGGCCATGTTGAACCATGACAAAAAACCCAAAAATATTTCTCATTCTTCTTTTGCTTGTTGGGAGCTTTCCCATGTAAAGGGTTTTTATCGTTCTTGTTTTACTTTCTTCAGAAAAACAAAACTCCAAAAATATTTCAGTGTGTTTCTTTGAAATTATTTTCTTTTCTTTGGGTCGAAAGGAGAAGACCATGATGAAAACTTTGAGTGGCTCTCATATGCATTGTTGTTGATCCAACAAAGAGGCCATATTACCTTGTCTTCTCCTTTGAATAAATGTTTACATATTCCATCTTAGTTCAATGCATGTGCACTCTTAATATTATTCACATCGTTCGTACCATTCGGTCGTGCAAGTGAAAGGCAATAATGACGATATTTGATGAAAAGATTGAGATTGAGAAAAGCTGGTATGAACTCGACCTATTTTGTTTTTGTAAATATGATTAGCTCATCATTCTTAATTCAGCTCATTATGAATGAAACATGTTTGTAATGACAATTAGATATTATAGTTACTCATGCCATGCTTAATTAGCTAGTAGTTGATAATGGTATACCTTGTGTGCCAACATGTTTTTTTAAATAGTTATGATGTAGTATGATAGGATGGTATCCTCCTTCGAATGATTTAAGTGGCTTGACTTAGCACATGCTCATGAATGTAACTGAATCAAAAACAACATAGCCTCTATGATATTTATGTTCATGCTGTCTTATATCCTACTCATACTTGCACTCAGTGTTGATTAATTTCAATGCATGTTTATGACCGTTGGCGCTCTCTAGTTGGTCGCTCCTCAATCTTTTGCTAGCCTTCACTTGTACTAAGCGGGAATACTACTTTCGCATCCACTTCCTTAAACCCAAAGTTGTTCCATGTGAGTCCACCATACCTACCTATATGTGGTATTTACCTACCGTTCCAAGTATATTTGCATGTGCCAAACTCTAAACTTTCAAATAATAATCTGTTTTGTATGCCCGAATCGCTTATATAGCGACTGGGGGCTGTCAGTTTCTTCCATGCTAGGTGGGTTATTCTCATGATGAGTGTTTATTCACTTGTCATTCACGATAAAGTGGTTGGTAATCGGGATGCCCAGTTCTATGCTCAAAATCAAATCAAAATATAACAATAAAACAAAACTCCCCCAGGACTGTTGTTGCTATGGACGGCACCCGTGGATGCGGCTAGCCGTGGAATGTGATCGTTGGTGGAGGGGGAGTAAAAACTTTACCATTCTGTTTGGGACCCACCTATAATGTATCTAGCATGGAAGATAGTGAGATCTCTTGGTTGTTATGTTGACAATGAAAGCATATCGCTCAAAATTATATTCATATCTGTTTTAAAATATCTGGGCTCTAGCACCTCTGCAAATCACTGCTTCCCTCTACGAAGGACCTATCTATTTACTTATATTGTTGAGTACTTTCGCATCCACTTCCTTAAACCCAAAGTTGTTCCATGTGAGTCCACCATACCTACCTATATGTGGTATTTACCTACCGTTCCAAGTATATTTGCATGTGCCAAACTCTAAACTTTCAAATAATAATCTGTTTTGTATGCCCGAATCGCTTATATAGCGACTGGGGGCTGTCAGTTTCTTCCATGCTAGGTGGGTTATTCTCATGATGAGTGTTTATTCACTTGTCATTCACGATAAAGTGGTTGGTAATCGGGATGCCCAGTTCTATGCTCAAAATCAAATCAAAATATAACAATAAAACAAAACTCCCCCAGGACTGTTGTTGCTATGGACGGCACCCGTGGATGCGGCTAGCCGTGGAATGTGATCGTTGGTGGAGGGGGAGTAAAAACTTTACCATTCTGTTTGGGACCCACCTATAATGTATCTAGCATGGAAGATAGTGAGATCTCTTGGTTGTTATGTTGACAATGAAAGCATATCGCTCAAAATTATATTCATATCTGTTTTAAAATATCTGGGCTCTAGCACCTCTGCAAATCACTGCTTCCCTCTACGAAGGACCTATCTATTTACTTATATTGTTGAGTCATCGTCCTCTTATAAAAAGCACCAGCTGGAGAGCACCACTGTCATTTATATGCTTTGTTTTTAATTGATGTTGAGTATGAGTGTGAATGGATCTCTTTTGCCATGAATTATAATGTATAGTCAGTCCTTGATCTCCAGGGGTGCTCTGCATTTATGTTTTGCGGTCTCAGAAAGGGCTAGCGAGATACCATTTTGTCATATTATATCATGATTTTTTTGAAAAAGTGTTCTCATCCGAGATTTATTATTATTACTCGCTAGTTGATTATGCCATTGATATGAGTAAATGTGAGACCAAAATGTTATTGTGAATATGGCTACTTCATAATCTTTGCTGAAAACCTGAATATTGGCTAGACATATTTGCAACAATAAGATCAAACAGAGTTTGTAAAAGTTTTTCTTTGTCATTTTTCAGTTTGTCAACTGAATTGCTTGAGGACAAGCAATGGGTTAAGCTTGGGGGAGTTGATACGTGTCCATCGTATCTACTTTTCCAAACTCTTTTGCCCTTGTGTTGGGCCCTAATTTGCATGATTTGAATGTAACTAACCAGGACTAACGTTGTTTTCAGCAGAATTGCTATGGTGTTATTTTTGTGCAGAAATAAAAGTTCTCGGATTTACCTGAAAAATTTACGGAGAATATTTTTGGAATATATAAAAAAATACTAGCACAGGAATTAACTAGAGGGGTCCACCCAGAGACCACAAGCCTGGGGGTCACGCCCCCTAGTGCGCGCCTACAGGGCTTGTGGGCCCCCTGAACCTCCTTCGACCTCAACTCCAACTCTATATAACCCTATTCGGGGAGAAAAATCAGGGAGAGGGATTCATTGCGTTTTACGATTCGGAGCCATCGCCGCCTCCTATTCCTCATAGGGAGGGCTGATCTGGAGTCCGTTCAGGGCTCCGGAGAGGGGGATTCGTCGCCATTATCATCAGCAACCTTCCTCCATCACCAATTTCATGATGCTCACCGCCGTGTGTGAGTAATTCCATCATAGGCTTGCGGGCGGTGATGGGTTGGATGAGATTTATCATGTAATCGAGTTAGTTTTGTTAGGGTTTGATCCCTAGTATCCACTACGTTTTGAGATTGATGTTGCTATGACTTTGCTATGCTTAATGCTTGTCACTAGTGCCCGAGTGCCATGATTTCAGGTCTGAACCTATTATGTTTTCATGAATATATTTATGTTCTTGATCCTATCTTGCAAGTTGTAGAAACCTATTACGAGTTATGATCCGCATACCCCAAGGTGAAAAAAATGGGATTCTTTCCGGCGATTACCGTAGTTTGAGAAGTTCATGTATTCACTTAGTGCTAATGCTTTGTTCCGGTTCTCTATTAAAAGGAAACCTTAATATCCCTTAGTTTCCATTGGGACCCTGCTGACACAGGAGGGTAGGTCAAAATATGTCATGCAAGTTCTTTTCCATAAGCACGTATGACTATATACGAAATACATGCCTACATTATATTGATGAATTGGAGCTAGTTCTGTGTCACCCTAGGTTATGACTGCTACATGATGAATATCATCCGACACAATTTTTATTGTCGATCCATTGCCTACGAGCTTTTCACATATTGATCTTTGCTAAGATATTTTTGTTGCTACTGCTGTTACAATCACTACAAACTGCTATTATTACTTTCTGCACCGCTACCGTTACTTCCATATTACTTTGCTACTAACTACTTTGCTGTAGATATTAAGTCTTCCGGGTGTGGTTGAATTGACAATTTAGCTGCTAATACTCGTGAATATTCTTTGGCTCCCCTTGTGTCGAATCAATAAATTTGGGTTGAATACTCTACCCTCGAAAACTGTTGTGATCCCCTATACTTGTGGGTTATCACCAAACCAAAGTTCATACGGTGTCGTCTCAACGGATTTAGATGGTACCCTATTTAACGTGAATGCGGCTGTCTCTAATGCATAACCCCAAAACAATACAGGCAAATCGGTAAGATACATCATAGAACACACCATATCTAATAAAGTACGGTTACAACGTTCAAACACACCATTACGCTGTGGTGTTCCAGGTGGCATGAATTATGAAACAGTTTCATATTGTCTTAAATGAAGGCCAAACACGTAACTCAAATATTCACCTCTGCGCTCAGATCATAGAAACTTTATTTTCTTGTTATGATGATCTCCACTTCACTCTGAAATTCTTTAGACTTTCCAAATGATCTAGACTTGTGGTTCATCAAGTAGATATACCCATACCTACTTAAATCATCTATGAAGGTTAGAAAATAACGATACCCGCCGCGTGCTTCAACACTCATCGGACCGCATACATCGGTATGTATTATTTCCAATAAGTCATTAGCTCGCTCCATTGTTTCGGAGAATGGAGTTTTAGTCATCTTACCCATGAGGCATGGTTCATAAGTATCAAGTGATTCCAAAAGTACATCCGCATGGAGTTTCTTCATGTGTTTTACACCAATATGACCTAAATGGCAGTGCCACAAGTATGTTGCACTATCATTATCAACTTTGCATCTTTTGGCATCGATATTATGAATATGTGTATCACTACGATCGAGATTCAACAAGAATAGACCATTAATCAAAGGTGCATGACCATAAAAGATATTACTCATGTAAATAGAACAACCATTATTCTCTGACTTAAATGAATAATTATCTCGCAATAAACAAGATCCAGATATAATGTTCATGCTCAACATTGGCACCAAATGTCCCTTGCCCTTTTTCTTAAAACTGGTGGTCTTGTTAACCATCAACACTTGATGCTCTTTCTTGATTTCTACCTCCGCCGATTTCAGCGAAGAGCTCGGGAATCATTTTCGTCATCCCTTGCATATTATAGTTCATCACGAAGCCTTTGTAGCTTGGTGGCATTGACTGAAGAACTCTGTCAATAACACTCTCATATGGAGGATCAATTCCCTACTGAGTTAAGTCGTTGTGGTACCAAGACATTCTGAGTATGTGTTCACTCACAGAACTGTCCTCATCTGACGAGGACATCAATACCACCTCGTGCATGCCAATTAAATTACCAGGTACTTACGTTTCTTGGTAATGATTCTAATGTTCATGAGAATATGATGCTGCCTAAATTGGATATAGTTGTTTTGCTTACAAATGAAGGGCCTAGCTTGGAGAAGGATGAACATTGGAGCAAGAAAAAGCATGGAGATGATGGCATGCGCAAGGGAAACAAGAACAGAGTTTCAAGTGATGATTTCAGGACTATGAAGCCACCGTAATAAGTGCATGAAGGCTTGGACAAAATATACAAGATGCCACTTCAAAAATTTCATCCAGAGGCTATTATAGGTGTTCCCTCACCTTATTGTTGGGCCAGGCCCATGTAATATCAAAATACATAAGTATAGGTTGTTTTTAGAGTCTGTATGTGTGGGGAAACAAAGTTAGGGTCGGTTTCGGACCCCTCCAACAAAGGATCATGAAATTCCCCCTACTCCTCCATATATACAGCCCTTAGGGCGTCGTTTAGACTTTGGGTTTTGTTTAGATTAAAAGTTTGCCATAGCTGCAACTTCACGTACTTCGTTTGTGTTCAACGACCAGACCAAGATGTCATAGAACCCCGCCTTCATTAATTAAGTTTTCCTCTTATATTCGCAATATCCATATTGCAATTTCAGTTTCTTGCTTGTTCTTCATTTGCTTGTAGGAAATAGACCTTCGTGGTCAGGTTGATCGTGCTCCCGCGTGGTCAATAACCTCTCGGAGTTGGTTTAGCGATTGCTAAGGCGCGACGTCCTCACACGTTCGTAGTCAGACCGTCAAAGTATACTACACCAAAAACGATAGCCACCATTTCATCGAAAGACGGGACACCTTTGCCTCTATCATCATCCATCTTACAAGTAAAGAACTTGTTAGAGACTTCATATCTCTCAACCCGGGCATTAGCTTGAATATCACTTCATCTTCTTGGAATACCTCTTCAATGCCTGTCAGTGGCGTTCAAAACATTTTTGAAGTCCCGGTTCCAAGCCGTAAAGCATGGCACACTGAACTATCACGTAGTCATCAGATCGAGCCTGCCAGACATTCATAACGTCTACATCAGCTCCTGCAGCAGGTCTGTCACCTAGTGGTGCATCAAGGGAATAATTCTTCAATGCAGCAATGAGGATAATCCTCAAGTTACAGACTCAGTCCGTGTAGTCTCTACCATCACCTTTCAACTAATCTAGGAATGCATTAAAATTCAAGGGAACGGTAGCACGGACCTTTGATCTACAACATAGATTTGCAAAAACTATTAGGACTAAGTTCATGACAAATTTTAGTTCAATTAATCAAATTACTAATGAACTCACACTTAAATCAACATCCCTCAAGTTTTCTAAGTGATACATGATCCAAATCAACTAACCCATGTCCGATCATCATGTGAGATGGGGTAGTCTTTAATGGTGAACATCTCTATGTTGATCATATCTACTATATGGATCGCGTTTGACCTTTCGGTCTCCAGTGTTCCGAGACCATGTCTATACATGCTAGGCTCATCAAGTTTAACCCAAGTATTCCTCATGTGCAAAACTGGCTTACACCCGTTGTATGTGAACGTAGAATCTATCACACCCTATCATCACGAGGTGCTTCGGAATGACGAACTTTAGCAATGGTGCACACTCGGGGAGAACACTTTATCTTGAAATTAAGTGAAAGGATCATCTTATAATGCTACCACCATTCTAAGAAAAATAAGATGCATAAAGGATGAACATCACATGCAATCAAAAAATGTGACATGATATGGCCATCATCATCTGGTGCCTTTTATCTCCATCTCCAAAGCATCGGCGTGATCTCCAGCATCACCAGCATGACACCTTGGTCTCCATCGTTGCATCGGGGTCGTCTCGCCAACTATTGCTTGTACAACTATTGCTAACGCATGGCGATAAAGTAAAGCAATTACATGGCGCTTAGTGATTGACACGCAGGTCATACAATAATTACATGGCGCTAAGGCTCCCGCCGGTTGTCATACTCATCGACATGCAAGTTGTGAACTTATTAAAAAAACATGATCATCTCATACATCAACATATATCATATCATATCTTGACCATATCATATAACAACATGCCCTATAGAAACAAGTTAGACGTCATCTACTTTGTTGTTGCAAGTTTTACGTGGCTGCTAAGGGCAACTAGCAAGTACCGTTCTTACCTACGCATAACCACAACAGTGATTATCAAGTTGCCATTTAACCTTCTGCAAGGACCGCCTTAGTCAAATCCGATTCAACTAAATTAGGAGAAACAGACACCCGCCAACCACCTTTATGCAAAACAAGTTGCATGTCTGTGAGTGGAACCGGTCTCATGTGCGTGGACATGTAAGGGTGGTCCGAGCCGCTTCATCCCACAATGCCGTCGAATCAAAATAAGACATTGGTGGGAAGCAATATGAACATCACCGCCACAACTCCTTTGTGTTCTACTCATGCATATCATCTACGCATAGACCTAGCTTTGATACCATTGTTGGGGAATGTTGCATGGAAAACAAAAACATTCTACGCACATGCAAGATCAATCCATGGAGATGCATAGCTACGAGAGGGGAGAGCATCTACATACCCTTGTAGATCGCCAAGCGCAACGCAATTGATGTAGTCATACACCTTCACTGTCCATCCCGATCAAGTACCGAACGTACGACACCTCCGCGTTCAGCTGACGTTCAGCTTGATGACATCCTCGCCTTCTCGATCTAGAAAGAGAGGCGAAGCAGTAGATGAGTTCTGGCAGCACGAGGTGTGGTGACGGTGGGGTGAAACTATTCAGTAGAGCTTCGCCGAGCTCAACGGTTTAGAACGTAGGACGAACTAGAGGGAGAGGGGGCACCGCACATGGCTTGGGAATCGTGGTGTGTGTTGCCTCCTCCCCTCCTCACATGTATATAGTTGGAGGGGGAGGGGAGGCAGCCCTAGGCACACTCCAAGGGGGGCGGCAGCCGCCCTAGGGGCTTGCCATAGGTACACCCCTTCCTTCTTGGCGCGAGAGGGCAAAGGAAAGGGAGCTAGCTGCCTTAAGGCTCCTCCCCTTCGTTCTCCCTTGCACGGAGAAAGGCAGGAGGGGGCCAACCCCTCCTCTTTCCTTCCCCTAGGGCTGGCGGCCAGGAGGTGGGCGCGCCCGCCCCCTGTCGGCTGGGGTGCTCCCTTCTCCTTGGTCCGTTAAGCCCAATACCTCCCGTGGCCTCTCGGAACCCCTTCCGGCACTCCGATGCATTTCAAAACCTTTCCGAAACCCGAATACCTTCATCCTATATATCAATCTTTACCTCTGGACCATTCCAGAGCTCCTCGTCATGTCCGTGATCTTATCCAGGACTCCGAATAACATTCGGTCACCAATATACACAACTCATATAGTACTATATCGTCAACAAACGTTAAGAATGCGAACCCTACGGGTTCGAGAATGATGTAGACATGACCGAGACGCTTCTCTGGTCAATAAACAATAGAGGGACCTGGATGCTCATATTGGTTCCTACACATTCTACAAAGATCTTTATCGGTCGCTCGGGCAAGTAACATACCGACAGACAAAGGGAACTACATATGTTGTCATAAAGGTAGATTCGATCATTGGTATCTCCATACCTAGTTCAATCTCGTTACCGCCAAGTGTCTTTAGTCAGCTGTAATACATAATCTTGCAACTAAATCCTTAGTCACTTTACTTGCAAGCTTCTTGTCATGTTGTATTACCGAGAGGGCCCAGAGATACCTCTCCATCATACAGAGTGACAAATCCCAATCTCGATTCTCTCCAACTCAACAGACACCTTCAGAGATACCTGTAGAGCACCTTTACGATTACCTAGTTATGAAGTGACGTTTGATAGCACAGAAGGTATTCCTCCGGTATCTGAGAGTTGCATGATCTCATGGTCGAAGGAATATGTATTTGACATTAAGAATGCAGTAATAAAAACTAAACGATCATATGCTATGCTAATGGATGGATCTTGTCTATCACATCATTCTCCTAATGATGTGATCCCGTTATCAAGTGACAACACATGCCTATGGTTAGGAAACCTTAACCATCTTTTGATCAACGAGCTAGTCTAGTATAGTCTCACTAGGGACATGGTATTTGTTTATGTATCCACACATGTATTTAAGTTTCCAATCAATACAATTATAGCATGAATAATAAACCTTTATCATGATTAAGGAAATATAGTAATAACCACTTCATTATTGCCTCTAGGGCATATTTCCAATAGAGGGATTGTTATATGATCCAATTATGTTATCATTGTTGAGAGATTTTGCAATAGTGAAAGTATGAACCCTAGGCCTTGTTTTCAAGCATTGAAATACAGTTTTTGCTCACTTTTTCTACTTGCTACCTTGCTGTTTTTATATTTTCAGATTACAAAAACCTATATCAACTATCATATTACACTTGTATCAACATCTCTTCGCCGAACTAGTGCACCTATACGATTTACCATTGTATTGGGTGTGTTGGGGACATAAGAGACTCTTTGTTATTTGGTTGCAGGGTTGTTTGAGAGAGACCATCTTCTTCCTACACCTCCCATGGATTGATAAACCTTAGGTCATCCACTTGAGGAAAATTAGCTACTGTCTGATAACCCACAAGTATAGGGGATCACAACAGTTTTCGAGAGTAGAGTATTCGACCCAAATTTATTGATTTGACACAAGGGGAGCCAAAGAATATTCTCAAGTATTAGCAGTTGAGTTGTCAATTCAACCACACCTCAAAGACTTAATATCTGCAGCAAAGTATTTTGTAGCAAAGTAATATGGAAGTAATAGTAAATGCGTGGCAAAATAACAGTAGCAGTTTTGTAGTGAGTGTGACAGCAGTAGCAACAAAAGTAACTTAGCAAAGATCAATATGTGAAAATCTCGTAGGCAAAGGATCGACAATGATAATTGTGTTGGATGATATTCATCATGTAGCAGTCATAACCTAGGGTGACACAGAACTAGCTCCAATTCATCAATGTAATGTAGGAATGTATTCCGTATATAGTCATACGTGCTTATGGAAAAGAAATTGCATGATATCTTTTGTCCTACCCTCTCGTGGCAGAAGGGTCCTAATGGAAACTAAGGGATATTAAGGCCTCCTTTTAATAGAGAACTGGACCAAAGCATTAGCACTTAGTGAATACATGAACTCCTCAAACTACGGTAATCACTGGAAAGAATCCCAATTATTGTCACCTTAGGGTATGCATATCATAACTCATAAGGTGTATAGAACTTGCAAGATAGGATCAAGAACACACATATATTCATGAAAACATAATAGGTTCAGATCTGAAATCATGCAACTTGGGCCCTAGTGACAAGCATTAAGCATAGCAAAGTCATAGCAACATCAATCTCAGAACATAGTGGATACTATGGGATCAAACTCTA
Source organism: Triticum urartu (assembly GCF_003073215.2). Classification (NCBI taxonomy): domain Eukaryota; kingdom Viridiplantae; phylum Streptophyta; class Magnoliopsida; order Poales; family Poaceae; genus Triticum; species Triticum urartu. The sequence continues at coordinate 2,395 of NW_024112455.1, read as the reverse complement.
ACAAAACTAACTCGATTACATGGATGAATCACATCCAACCCATCACCGTCCAGCAAGCCTACGATGGAATTACTCACGCACGGCGGTGAGCATCATGAAATTGGTGATGGAGGAAGGTGCTGATGATGATGGTGACAAATCCCCCTCTGCGGAGCCCCAAACAAACTCTACAACTTGATGAAGAATGGGAGTCGGCGGCGGCTCTGTACCCTAAAATGCGAGAATCCTTCTCCCTGATTTTTTTCACTCTGGATGTGAAGATATAGAGTTGGACTTAGGGTCGGAGGAGGTCTAGGGGGCCCACAAGCCGCCAGGGCGCGCCCTAGGTTTGTGGCCAATGGGTGGACCCCCTCTGGTTGATTCTTTCGCCAGTATTTTTTATATATTCCAGAAATATTCTTCATAAATTTTCATGTCATTCCGAGAACTTTTATTTATGCACAAAAAATAACACCAAGGCAATTCTGCTGAAAACATCGTCAGTCCAAGTTAGTTCCATTCAAACCATGCAAATTAGCGTCCGAAACAAGGGCAAAAGAGTTTGGAATAGTAGATACGATGGAGACATATCAAATCCCCCAAGCTTAACCCATTGCTTGTCCTCAAGCAATTCAGTTGACAAAATGACAATGACAAATAAAAACTTTTATAAACTCTGTTTGATCTTGTTGTTGCAAATATGTATAGCCAGCATTCAGGTTTTCAGCAAAGATTATGAAGTAACCATATTCATAATAACATTCAGGTCTCACATTTACTCATATCAATGGCATAATCAACTAGTGAGCAATAATAATAAATCTTGGATGACAACACTTTTTTCAAAACAATCATGATATGATATAACAAAATGGTATCTCGCTAGCCCTTCTCGAGACCGCAAAACATAAATGCAGAGCACCCCTGAAGATCAAGGACTGACTAGACATTGTAATTCATGGTAAAAGAGATCCAGTCACACTCATACTCAATATCAATTAATAACAAAACATACAAATGACAGTGGTGCTCTCTAACTGGTGCTTTTTATAAGAGGATGATGACTCAGCAATAAAAGTAAATAGATAGGCCCTTCGTAGAGGGAAGCAGGGATTTGCAGAGGTGCCAGAGCTCGAGCTTTGTGATACAGAGATGAATATAATTTTGAGTGGTATGTTTTCATTGTCAACATATCAACCAAGAGATCTCATTATATTCCATGCTAGATATATTATAGGCAGTTCCCAAACAGAATGGTAAAGTTTTTACTCCCCCTCCACCAACAAGCACACTCCACGGCTGGTCCAAAAGAACGGGTACCGTCCATACCAACAACAGTCTTGGGGGAGTTCTTTTTGAAGTTATCTTTTGATTTGACTTCGAGCATGGAACTGGGCACCCCGATTACCAGCCACTTTCTTGTGAATGACAAGTGAATAAACACTCATCATGAGAATAACCCACCTAGCATGGAAGATACTGACAGCCCCCAGTCGCTACATGAGTGATTCGGGCATACAAAACCGACTATTATTTGAAGGTTTAGAGTTTGGCACACGCAAATTTACTTGGAACGACAGGTAAATACCGCATATAAGTATGTATGGTGGACTCATATGGAACTACTTTGGGTTTATGGAAGTGGATGCAGAAGCAACATTCTCGCTTAGTACAAGTGAAGGCTAGCAAAAGATTGAGGAGCGGCCAACTAGAGAACGATAAGAGTCATAAACATGCGTTGAGATTAACCAACATTGAGTGCAGGCATGAGTAGGATATAAATCACCATGAACATAAATATCGTTGAGGCTATATTGATTTTGTTTCAACTACATGCGTGAACATGTGCCAAGTCAAGCCACTCGAATCATTCAAAGGAGGATACCATCCTATCATACTACATCACAACCATTTTAAAAGCATGTTGGCACGCAAGGTAAACCATTATAAACTCCTAGCTAATTAAGAATGGCATGAGTAACTATAATCTCTAATTGTCATTGCAAACATGTTTCATTCAGAAGGGGCTGAATCAAGAATGATGAACTAATCATATTTACAAAAACAAAATAGGTCGAGTTCATAGAAACTTTTCCTCATCTCAATCATTTTATCAAATGTCGTCATTATTGCCTTTCACTTGCACAACCGAACGGTGTGAATAATAATAAGAGTGCACGTTCATCGGACTAAGCTGGAATCTGCAAACATTTATTCAAAGGAGAAGACAAGGTAGTGTGGACTCTTTGTTAGATCAACCATAGTGCATATGATAGCCACGCAACATTTTCATCGTGGCCTTCTCCTGACGACCCAAAGAAAGGGAAAAGAAATCCAAAGAAACACACTGAAAATGTTTTTGGAGTATTTTTTTCTGAAGAAAGTAAAACAAGAACGAGAAAAACTATTTACACAG
>NW_024112454.1:0-16332 GCF_003073215.2 Triticum urartu | reverse complement strand
CGGCCGGGCCAGATCGGTGGATACCGGCCGGGTTCGGGTGAAGACGTGGCCGGCGGCGGCGAACTCCATGGCGTCGGGTCCCTACTGCGGCGAGCTGGGGGTCGCCGGCGAGTGCTCCGGCGAGCCGGACGAGGTGGCGTAGAGGAACGGCGACGAGGCCCTGGATCGGGCTCGCGCAAGTTTCGGACGACGGTGGCTCGGGCCAGCGCGGGCCTGCGATGGGCCTGCAGGGCCGGCGCGGTGGAGGGAGAGGAGAGAGAGGGTGGCGGCGCTGACGTGTCGCGCGCTGAGTGGGTGAGGGTGCTGGCGGCGGTGAGGTGGCGCTCTCCGGTTGGTCGGAGTGAGGTGGCTGAGGGCGGCGGACATGTCCGGCGCGGGAAGAAACGTCCGGCGGCGCAGAGGGAGTTGGATCTAGGGTTTCATCTGCGAATTGATCCGAAATTTCGGGAAGGGGTGCTCTTTTATAGGTAGAGGGAGCTAGGAGAGTCCAAATGAGGTGCGGTTTCGGCCACGCGATCGTGATTGAACGACCGAGATGATGGAGCAGAGTTAGGTGGGTTTTGGGCCAAAATGGAAGGGTGTTGGGCTGCAAACACACACGAGGCCTTCTCGGTCCCTCGGTTAACCGTTGGAGTATCAAACGAAGTCCAAATGATACGAAACTTACAGGCGGTCTACGGGTAGTAAACCAAGGCCGCATGACAAGTCTCGGTCCAATCCGGAAATGTTTAATGCCCACACACGAAAGAAAGGTAGAAAAGACCACCGGAGGAGAACGAAGCGCCGGAATGCAAAGCGGACAACGGGGAAAATGCTCGGATGCATGAGGCGAACACGTATGCAAATGAAATGCGCATGAAGACATGATATGCAATGCATGACATGCAAGCAATGACAAGGCAACAACAGCGAATAACTGCACGACACCTGGCACATCGGTCTCGGGGCGTTACATCCTAGGACAACATTGGATTCCCCAGGTGCCCAACAAACAATCCACCCAGATGTGTATTCAAGTTGCCACCTTAGGTTGAACCATTAAATTAAGCAATCTCACATCTTGTCATGGATTTCACTCACCCAATCCACGTCTACGAGCATAGCATAGCAATATAAGCAACACATAGAAGTAACTCCCAAGGGTTTGAATATAACAGGGCAATAGTTCTACCTCATCAACTACTTCCCAACCCACATGTTAATCACATCCTAATCCATGCAATGTTTGAGGATTGAACTAATGCATAAAAACTGGGTATTGGAAAGAGTATGATCAATGTGTTACTTGCCTTGCTGATGATCTGCAAACCTAGGGACTCTAAGTAGCACGCTTCGCACTCCGGGAATTCTATCACAAACAAACAATAGCATACATAAGCAATCAAGCAAAGATGCACGGGCAAAACTCAAATAAGAGAGATTGACCAGAAAGTTCAACTTAAGAATTCCGGTTTGCAAAAAGAATCAAATCAAACGGAGCAACGAAACTCAAACGGCGACAGAAACAAGGTCCGTTTACTAATCTGAACTAAGGTCAAATTTTACTATGCCAAATATCTTGTCTAAGTTGATTAAACAGAAAGAGGGTTTCGAGACGAAGATCTAGTCGCTTGAATCACCTGATTCCTGATAAACGAGCAAAAGATAAACTGAAACGAAAATCGGATCAGAAATCGCGATCGAGAATAACCATGGAAAAATCGATAAAAGAAAACGGATGAACAGGCTAACGAACGAGCGTCTCGTTGTCTGTAACTAACGTGCGAAAACCGTTCATTCAAACAAACATACGGACGAACGTCCGCTAAATAACTAAAACGAGAAAAACCGGCAAACCGATCTAAAAAACGAACTAGGGTTTTCAAAAAAAATGAATCAGTTTTCTAGAGAAAACCGGCGGCGAACGGCTACCTCATCGGATCCGGCGAGGCGGGGCTCCGGCGGGCTGGGGCTTCGGCGGGGGCCGGGGTGCGGGGCGACGGCGGCGCCTGCGGCGAGGGGCGGCGGCGGCGGCGGCGCTGCGGCGGTGAGGCGCGGGAGGCGGCGGACGCGGCTTCAGGGAGGCGGGCTGCGGCGGGCGGCGGGGTTGGTGGTGGTGGGGGGGGCTTGGGGCATATAAAGGGGGGAGGTGGCTTGAGGAGGGGGCAAGGCGACGGCGGAGAGTCCGGCTCGGACTCTTGTCCGAGTCGGCGGCGGCGCGTCCTGGTGGGAGACGGCGGCGCGGGGAGATGGGCCGGCCCGGCTGGGTTTCGGCCCAGTCGGCGCCCAAAGTTTTTTTTAAAACAATTCGCCGAACAGAAAAATAATCCTAGAAAAATAAAATAAAAATTCTAAAAAATGCCAAAACAAATTTTCACCATCTAAATAAAATATTTTAGAACGAGATGAAACATTTCTTGGCCCCTAAATGCAACTTTGAAACACGGGCAAATTCTAATGCAAATAAAATTACAATAAAATCCGAATTAAAATCAAATATTTGATTTTAATATTTTTCCTCCGATATTTCAATTATTTTGGAGGAAGTCAATATTTATCTCCTCTCATATATTTAATATGAATATTATTCGAGAGAAAAATAATTTAAAACCGACATCCTCATTCAATATTTGATAAAAATCAAATATGAAAACCGGAAATCCCCCCAACTCTCTCGAGGGTCCTTGAGTTGCTTAGGATTTTCGAGGATCGCGAAACGAAATGCAATAAAATATGATATGCAAAGAATGATCTATGGTATTAACATTCCAAATTGAAATTTGGGAGATGTTACATATATGTTGTTAGGAATTACCAAAACCACCCGGGGATAGTTGCACTTTCACTAAGGATGGGTCATTTCTAGATAAGAAGTTTCTCTCGGAAGAAGTGAGTGGGAGGAAAGTAGAAGTTGATGAGGTAAGTGTACCTTCTCTCGAATTGGAAAGTATCACATCAGAGAAAACCGTTCCCGTGATGTCTACACCAAGTAGAGAAGAAGCTAATGATGATGATCATGAAACTTCAGATCAAGTTACTACTAAACCTCGTAGATTGACCAGAACATGTATCGCACTAGAGTGGTACCGTAATCCTGTCCTGGAAGTCATGTTGTTAGACAACGGCGAACCTACGAACTATGAAAGCTATGATCAGCCCAGATTCCGATAAATGGCTTGAGGCCATGAAATCTGAGATAGGATCCATGTATGAGAACAGAATGTGGACTTTGGTGGACTTGCCCGATGATCGGCAAGCCATTGAGAAGAAATGGATCTTCAAGAGGAAGCCGGATGGTGATGGTAATATCATTGTCTACAAAGCTCGACTTGCTGTAAAAGGTTTTCGACAAGTTCAAGGGGTTGACTACGATGAGACTTTCTCACCCTTAGCGATGCTTAAGTCTGTCCGAATCATTTTAGCAATTACCGCATTTTATGATTATGAAATCTGGCAAATGGACGTCAAAACTGCATTCCTTAACGGGTTTCTTACAGAAGAGTTGTATATGATGCAACTAGAAGGTTTTGTCGATCATAAAAAGCTAACAAAGTGTGCAAACTCCAGCGATCCATCTATGGACTGGTGCAAGCATCTTGGAGTTGGAATATACACTTTGATGAGGTGACCAAACCATATGGTTTTATAGAGACTTACGGTGAAGCCTGTATTTACAAGAAAGTGAGTGGGAGCTCTATAGCATTTCTGATATTATATGTGGATGGCATATTGCTGATTGGAAATGTTATAGAATTTCTGGATAGCATAAAAGGATACTTGAATAAGAATTTTTAAATGAAAGACCTCGGTGAAGCTACTTATATATTAGGAATCAAGATCTATAGGGATAGATCGAGATGCTTAATAGGACTTCCACAAAGCACATACCTTGACAAAGTTATGAAGAAGTTCAAAATGGACCAGTCAAAGAAAGAGTTCTAGCTTGTGTTGTAAGGTGTGAAATTGAGTCAGACTCAAAGTCCGACCATGGTAGAAGATAGAGAGAAAATGAAAGTCATTCCTTATACCTAAGCCATAGGTTCTATTATGTATGCCATGTTGTGTACCAGACCTGATGTGTGCCTTGCCATAAGTTTGTCAAGGAGGTGCCAAAGTAATCCAGTAGTGGGTCACTAGACAGCAGTCAAGAATATCCTGAAGTGCCCAAAAAGGACCAAGGATATGTTTCTCATTTATGGAGGTGACGAAGAGCTCGTCTTAAAGGGTTGTGTCGATGCTAGCTTCGACATAGGTACAGATGACTCTAAGTCGCAAACCAAATACGTATTTATATTGAATGGTGGAGTTGTCAGTTGGTGCAGTTCCAAGCAGAGTGTTGTGGCGGGATCTACGTGTGAAGCAGGGTACATAGCTGCTTCAGAAGCAGCATGTGAAGGAGTCTAGATGAAGGAGTTCATATCCGATCTGGGTGTAATACCCAGTGCATCGAGTCCAATGAAAATATTTTGTGACAACACTGGAGCAATTGCCTTAGCCAAGGATTCTAGGTTTCATAAGAGAACCAAACACATCAATCAACGCTTCAACTCTATTCGTAAAAGGTCAAGGATGGAGACATAGAAATTTTCAAAGTACATACGGATCTGAATGTGGCAGACCAGTTGACTAAACCTCTTTCATAGGAAAAACATGATCAACATCAAGACTCCATGGGTGTTAGATTCGTAACTATGTAATCTAGATTATTGACTCTAGTGCAAGTGGGTGAGTGTTGGGAATATGCCCTAGAGGAAATAATAAAGTGGTTATTATTATATTTCCTTAATCATGATAAACGTTTATTATTCATGCTATAATTGTATTGATTAGAAACTTAAATACATGTGTGGGTACATAAACAAATACCGTGTCCCTAGCGAGCCTCTAATAGACTAGCTTGTTGATCAAAAGATGGTTAAGGTTTCCTAACCATAAACATGTGTTTTCACTTGATAACGGGATCATGGACAAGACCCATACGTTAGCATAGCATATGGTCATTCAGTTTTTGCTACTGCTTTCTAATGTCAAATACATATTTGTTCGACCATGAAATCATGCAAATCCCAGATACTGGAGGAATACCTTGTGTTCTATCAAACGTCAATTCATAACTGGGTGATCATAAAGGTGCTCTACAAGTATATATCTCCGAAGGTGTCTATTGAGTTGGCATGAATCTATATTGGGATTTATCACTCTGTATGACGGAGAAGTATATATGGGCCCTATCGGTAATACAACATCACAAGAATCTTGCTAGCAAAGTGACTAAGGAGTTAGTTGCAAGATGATATATTATTGAACGAGTAAAGAGACTTGCCGGTAACGAGATTGAACTAGGTATGGAGATACGGACGATCGAATCTTGGGCAAGTAACATACCGACAGATAAATGGAACTACCTATGTTGTCATAAAGGTTTGACCGATAAAGATCTTCGAAGAATATGTAGGAACTAATATGGGCATCCACGTCCCGCTATTGGTTATTGACGGGAGAAGTGTCTCGGTCATATCTACATCATTCTCGAACCCGTAGGGTCTGCACGCTTAACGTTCGTTGATGATATAGTACTATATGAGTTATGTATGTTGGTGACTGAATGTTGCTCGGGGTCCCGGATGATATCACAGACATGACGAGGTGCTCTGGAATGGTCCAGAGGTAATTTTATATATAGGATGAAGGTATTCGGGTTTCAGAAAGGTTTCTGAATCCACCAGATTACCAACAGAGTGCCGGATGGGGTTCTCGGAGGCCACTGGGAGTTATTGGGCTTCACGGGCCAAGGAGAAGGGAGCACAGCAGCCCACAGGAGGCTGGTACGCCCACCTCCTGGCTGCCGGCCCTAGGGTAAGGAAAGAGGAGGGGATGGCCCCCTCCTGCCTTTCTTCGCGCAAGGGAGAAGGAAGGGGCGGCATAAGGCAACTAGCCCCCTCTCCTTCCACCCCACACGCGCCAAGAAGGAAGGGGAGCGCACCTTGGACAGGCCCCCTAGGGCGGACGCTATATATATATATATATATGTGTGTGTGTGTGTGTGTGTGTGTGTGTGAGGAGGGGAGGGGGCAACACACACCATGATTCCCAAGCCGTGTGCGGCGCCCCCTCTCCCTCTAGTTCGTCCTTCGTCCTAAACCGTTGACCTCGGCGAAGCTCTGCGAAATAGTTTCACCACCACCGTCACCATGCCATCATGCTGCCGGAACTCGTCTAAGACTTCACCTCTCTTGCTAGATCGAGAAGGCGAGAACGTCATGGAGCTGAACGTGTGCTAAACACGGAGGTGTCGTACGTTCGGTACTTGATCGGGACGGATCATGAAGGTGTATGACTACATCAACCGCGTTGATAAATGCTTCCACTTAGCGATCTACAAGTGTATGTAGATGCTCTTCCCCTCTCGTAATTGTGCATCTCCATGGATAGATCTTGTGTGTGTGTAGAATTTTTTTGTCTTCCATTCAACGTTCCCCAACACCCTCAACGTGCAACAAAGAATCACTCCAAAGTTTTTATCGGAGAACGTAGGATGGAAATGTGCATTGATCCCTATGCATAGATTACCCCAATGTCACCTCGGGAATCTGTGAGTTGAGTGCCAAAACATACATCAAGTGAATTTATATAATACCCCATTATCACCATGGGTATCCATATGCAAGACATACATCAAGTGCTCTCAAATTCAATATTGAATCCAACATAACGTAATCTTGAAGAGCAAGACTCAATTCATCACAGGAAGGTAGAGAGGGAAGAACACCATAAGATCCAAATATATTGACAAAGCTCATGGTACATCAAGATCGTGCCAAATCAAGAACACGAGAGAGAGAGAGAGAGAGATATCAAACGCATAGCTACTAGTACATACCCTTAGCCCCGAGGGTGAACTACTCCCTCCTCATCATGGTGGCCGTCGGGATGATGAAGATGGTCTCCGGTTATGATTTCCCCCTCTAGCACGGCGGGGTCCCCATTGGTCTTTTGTGGCTACAGAGGCTTGCAGCGACGGAACTTCTCATCTAGGGTTCTTTTGGGGGGTTTTAGTATTTATAGGAATTTTTGGCGTCGGTCTCACTTTCAAGGGGTGCTTGAGGGGCCCACAAGCTCAGGAGGTGCATTCTAGGGGGTGGGCGCGCCCCTGAGGCTTGTGGCCTCCTCGGTCACCTCCTGGTCCAGCTCCGGTGGTTCAGGGGTCTCTTTTGGTCCATAAAAAATCATCGTAAATTTTAAGCCCATTCTGAGAACTTTTATTTCCGCACCAAAAATGACACCATGGTAGTTTTGCTGAAAGTAGTGTTAGTCTGGGTTAGTTCTAATCAAAACATACCAAAACCTATATGGTGTAAAAATGGCATGAGTACTTCATAAATTACAGATACATTGGAGACGTATTAGCATCCCCAAGCTTAATTCCTGATCGTCCTCGAGTAGGTAAATGATAAAAGAAATAATTTATGAAGTGTGAATGCTATCATAGTGCATAAATTTGATCAATGATAGTGCCAAACAATTTTTCTAGCATCATTATATATCATAAATAGTACCTCATCACATAAAACTTCTCATTGTCAAGTAACAAGCTATTCGCATGTTAAAGTATAGACCATAAACTTTCTTGAAAACTAACAAACTATGTTCTCAGTCATCAAACAGTTGCAATTCATCTTATTTTCAGGAAGGGTCTATGTAAGAGCTTTGATTTAGCAAATTCCACATACACAACTATCATATAGTTTTCCATGTTTATTGACACTCAAAGCATATTTTTAGAACAAATATCATCCATCGAACACAGAGAAAGATAGGGGCTTAATGTTTCGCCTCCTAACTTATTTATCATACTGATAATTGTCAACAATAATAATTGATGATCAAATATATTTGAATGGCCATATATGCTTGGATCTTTCCCCACCACATGATACTTGCCAACTAGAGAATAATTGGGGTTGAAATGAGAAGGAATACTACCGACTCTTGCATAAAAGTAAAAGATAGGCCCTTCCCAGAGGGAAGCAGGGGTTTGCAGAGGTGCCAGAGCTCGAAGATTTTAAAACAGAGATGAATATAATTTTGAGAGGTATGCCTTCATTGTCAACATAATGATGAGGACATCAATACCATTATTACACCCACAACCCCTACTGTTACATATACTGGACCAATTACTAGAGCTCGCGCATGCCAATTAAATTACCAGGTACTTTCGTTTCTTGGTAATGATTCTAATGTTCATGAGATTATGATGCTGCCTAAATTGGATACATTTGTTTTGCTTACAAATGAAGGGCCTAGCTTGGAGAAGGATGAACATTGGAGCAAGAACACGCATGGAGTTGATGGCATGCGCAAGGGGATCAAGAACGGAGTTACAAGTGATGATTTCAGGACTTTGAAGACGCCATAAGGAGTGCATGAAGCCTTGGACGAAATATACAAGATGCCACTTCATAATATTCGTCCATAGGCTATTCTAGGTGCTGCGTCACCTTATTAATGGGCCAGGCCCATGTAATTTCGAAATACTTAAGTATAGGCTATTTTTAGAGTCCGTATGTGTGGGGAAACAAGAGTTAGGGTTGGTTTCGGACCCCACCCTCAAGGGCCACGAAATTCCCCTCTCTTCCTCCATATATACAGCCCTTAGGGCGTCGTTTAGACTTTGGGTTTTGTTTAGATTAAAAGTTCGCCATAGCTGCAACTTCGCGTACTTCGTTTGTGTCCAACGACCAGACCAAGACGTCACAGAACCCCACCTTGATCAATAAAGCTTTCATCTTATATTCGCAATATTTCAGATTGCTTAATATATTCTTGCTTGTTCTTCGATTGCTTGCGAGGAATAGACCTTCGGTCAGGTTGATCGTGCTCCAGCGTGGTCAATAACCCCTCGGAAGTTGGTTTAGCGATTGCTAAGGCGCAACGTCGTGCACGTTTGTAGTCGGATCGTCAAAGTCGTCTCCACCAAATCGATAGTTATCATCTCATCGAAAGATCGGGACACCCTCGCCTCTATCAAGTGGTATCAGTTTTCAGGTTGCTCGGTGAGAATTTCCAGTTTTCCTAGATTAGATTTATTTTCTTACCTATTGTCCAAGAAAAAGCCACAAAAAAGAGTTAGATCTATTCATCCTTGGTCCAAGCCAGTCTGAGCCTTTGCAATTTTCTTTTCATTGCTTGCATAGTTGAATTATCGGTTGCATCGTCGTGTCGAGTTGCTGGTCTTAGTTTAGTCTTTTAGAGTTTCGAGTTCTGGTCATAAGTTGTCACGCCGCCGCCGCACCATCAAAATTTCGGCGACCAAAAATATTTTTTCCCTATCCTATTTTTAGGCTTTTCTGAGTCTTTTGAGCCACGTGCCATCATAGTGATTTTTTGTCGCACTTTTTCGTCGTCGCTGCCCTGATTTCTGGAAAAAAAGTCGAAAAAAAAATTTCGTGCCCATCCTATCAGTTTGACGAGGGAAGAGTTTTGAGACACTCGCCATTATAGTGATTTTTCGCAAAAAAAGAGGAGCGCAAAAAAAAGGAGCGCAAAAAAAGAGCGAATTTTTTTTCCAGAGTGTGCTTTTCCCTTGTTTACGTGCAGCGCCGTGATTTTGTTAGTGTTCTAGGCTCGCGTCTCTAGCACGGTCTAGCCTAGGACCAGCACAGTACCGTCGTTGAGCGTTTATTCAACTTTGCATCTCTGAATGATTATTGCTGACCCTTTTTGCTACCATACCATAAGCCTTCCCGGCTCCACATACATCTACGTCGTGTGTTTGAGTCTCCCTGGCAATCGCTCTATCCAAGCTTTTGAGAGTTTTGACTATAACGGTTGTCGATCACCGCCTGCTGCTGGGTAAGAACTGGTAAGAATTTGAGATTTGCTTGACGGATTTGTGACACCCGCCACCACCACCACTTGTTAGTAGTCTGTAGCATCATATTCTTGTGTGTTTCTATTGCTGCTAACCATGCCAGGATCACAAGCCGACGAGACTGACTGGGAGAACTTGACAAACAAGGAGCTTCATGATACGTTTCAGCAAATGATGAATGGACAGGTGCAAGATGTGATAAACAGATTTGAAGAGGCCATGGAGAAGATAGATGGCATGGAGAAGACGTTTGAAACAAAGCTCGATAACAAGTTTGCTGAATTGCTTTCGCGTTTTCGAGGAGATAACCGGCTGCTCCTGCCGCACCTCTGCAACAACAGCAACAACACCGACTACCTCCACGTCGGGAAACAGCCCTCCGCCGAGCGAGCCGTGTCCCTCTTCAGTCGGGCCAAACTGCTGGTGCTGCTGTTGATACTTCTGTGGCTCCTACTGCTGATGTGGAGGAGGATGCTTATGTGGGAGATTATGAGGATGAGGTTGATCAAAATCAGAACTACGTGCCACCAACAGCACAGCAACCACCAGGTCGTCCACATGCAAATAATGGCAATGGTAGGGCTCACCCTCAGGTACGAGATCATGACCATCTCCCTAAACTAAAATTGAATATTCCACCATTTGAGGGTAGATATGTTCCTGATATATATCTTACTTGGGAGTTAGAAACTGAACAACGATTTACATGTTTACAATATCCCGAGGAGAGACGTGTTCCTGCTGCTGTTTGTGCTTTCACTAGTTTTGCATGTGTTTGGTGGTCTGAGCATTGTAGATTATATCCTATTCCGGCTACTTGGGCTGCTTTGAAAACTGCTATGCGTACTCGTTGGGTTCCACCATATTATCAACGTGAATTACTTCAAAAATTGCAGCGCTTAAGACAGGGAAAAAATTCTGTAGAAGAATATTATCAGGAATTACAAACTGGCATGATTAGATGTGGTATTGTTGAGGAGAATGAAGCTATGCTTGCACGTTTTATGGGTGGATTAAATAGAGAGATTCAGACGATTCTAGAGTATAAGGAGTATACTAATATCACTCGTTTATTCCATCTTGCTTGTAAAGCTGAACGTGAAGTGCAGGATCGACAGGCATTGGCGCAGACTAACTTTTCTGCAGGTCGACCTTCATCATGGACACCACGTGCATCATCTACTTCCACACGTTCTGCTACACCGGCGCCTCCGTCGGCTGCCACCTCCAACCGTGATACAATAAAGCAGGCACAATCACCACTATCTGCCAAGAGCACACCTTCTGGGCCTGCAAAGAGCTCTTCTTCATCCATGGCATCAACAGGGCAAACACATGATATTATTTGTCGACGTTGCAAGGGTGGAGGTCATTATGCAAGAATGCCCATCTAAGCGTGTGATGATTGTTACTGAGGATGGTGGGTATGAGTCCGCTAGTGACTATGATGAGGAGACTTTGGCTCTTATTACACGTGACGAACACGGTGGAGACGATTCTGATCATGAGACGCAATACATGGCTCCTGAAGATGCTGACAGGTATGAATGTTTAGTTGCTCAACGTGTTTTGAGTGTGCAGGTTACACAAGCTGAGCAAAATCAGAGGCATAATTTGTTCCATACAAAGGGAGTTGTGAAGGAACGTTCTGTTCGCGTGATCATAGATGGAGGGAGCTGCAATAACTTGGCTAGCATGGAGATGGTGGAGAAGCTATCTCTCACCACAAGACCACATCCACATCCTTACTACATCCAATGGTTCAACAACAGCGGCAAGGTTAAGGTAACACGTACTGTTCGTGTGCATTTTAGTATCTCTACATATGCTGATTATGTTGATTGTGATGTGGTACCTATGCAAGCATGTTCCTTATTACTTGGTAGACCATGGCAATTTGATAAAAATTCTGTACACCATGGTAGAAACAATCAGTATACTCTTGTTCATAACGATAAAAATATTACTTTGCTTCCTATGACTCCTGATTCCATTTTGAAAGATGATATTAATAGAGCTAATAAAGCAAAACAGGAGACAAATAAGAGTGAAAATCAGATTGTGGCAAAAGAATTTGAGCACCAAATGAAGCCTAATAATAAACCATCTACTGTTGTTTCTGAAATTAAATTGAAAAGTGCATGTTTACTTGCCACCAAATCTGATATTGATGAGCTAGATTTCAGCAAATCTGTTTGCTATGCTTTTGTGTGCAAAGAGGCATTATTTTCATTCGAGGACGTGCCTTCCTCTTTGCCCCCTGCTGTCACTAACATTTTGCAGGAGTTCGCTGACGTCTTTCCACAAGACGTGCCACCGGGATTACCACCTATTCGAGGGATTGAGCATCAAATTGACTTAATTCCCGGTGCTTCGCTACCCAACCGTGCACCATACCGTACCAATCCAGAGGAGACGAAGGAGATTATGCGTCAAGTACAAGAACTGCTCGACAAAGGTTATATACGCGAATCCCTTAGTCCTTGTGCTGTTCCTATCATTTTAGTGCCGAAAAAGGATGGTACGTCGCGTATGTGCGTTGATTGTAGAGGCATTAATAATATTACTATTCGTTATCGTCATCCTATTCCTAGGCTAGATGATATGCTTGATGAATTGAGTGGCTCTACAATATTCTCCAAAGTTGATTTGCGTAGTGGATACCATCAAATTCGTATGAAATTGGGAGATGAATGGAAAACAGCATTTAAAACTAAGTTTGGATTATATGAGTGGTTAGTCATGCCTTTTGGGTTAACTAATGCACCTAGTACTTTCATGAGGTTAATGAACGAAGTTTTACGTGCTTTCATTGGACGATTTGTGGTAGTTTACTTTGATGACATATTGATTTATAGCAAATCTTTGGAGGAACATTTGGAACATTTACGTGCTGTTTTTATTGCTCTACGTGATGCACGTTTGTTTGGAAACCTTGGAAAGTGCACCTTTTGCACCGACCGAGTATCTTTTCTTGGCTATGTTGTTACTCCACAGGGAATTGAAGTTGATAAAGCCAAGATTGAAGCTATTGAGAGTTGGCCGCAGCCCAAAACGGTCACACAAGTGAGGAGTTTCCTTGGCCTCGCTGGTTTCTATAGGCGTTTTGTGAGAGATTTCAGCACCATTGCTGCACCTCTCAACGAGCTTACAAAGAAGGATGTGCCTTTTGTTTGGGGTACCGCACAGGAAGAAGCCTTCACGGTATTGAAAGATAAGTTGACACATGCTCCTTTACTCCAACTTCCTAATTTCAATAAGACTTTTGAGCTTGAATGTGATGCTAGTGGAATTGGATTAGGAGGTGTGTTATTACAAGATGGAAAACCTGTTGCATACTTTTCTGAAAAATTGAGTGGGCCTAGTCTGAACTATTCTACTTATGATAAAGAATTATATGCTCTTGTTCGGACCTTAGAAACATGGCAACATTATTTATGGCCCAAGGAATTTGTTATACATTCTGATCATGAATCTTTGAAACACATTAAAAGTCAAGCAAAACTGAACCGTAGACATGCTAAATGGGTTGAATTCATTGAGACTTTCCCTTATGTCATTAAACACAAGAAGGGTAAAGAAAATGTTATTGCTGATGCCTTGTCTCGTCGTTATACTATGCTTTCACAACTTGACTTTAAAATATTTGGTTTGGAGACCATCAAAGATCAATATGTTCATGATGCTGAATTTAAAGATGTATTGCAGAATTGTAAGGAAGGGAGAACTTGGAACAAGTTCGTTCTTAACGATGGATTTGTGTTTCGTGCTAACAAGCTATGCATTCCAGCTAGCTCCGTTCGTCTTTTGTTGTTGCAGGAGGCGCATGGAGGAGGATTAATGGGACACTTTGGCGTCAAGAAGACGGAGGATATACTTGCTACACATTTCTTTTGGCCAAAGATGAGACGGGATGTTGAGCGTTTTGTTGCTCGCTGCACTACATGTCAAAGAGCTAAGTCACGACTCAATCCTCATGGTTTATATATGCCTTTGCCTGTACCTAGTGTTCCTTGGGAGGATATATCTATGGACTTTGTTTTAGGTTTACCTCGAACAAAGAAGGGGAGGGATAGCATATTTGTTGTCGTGGATAGGTTCTCGAAAATGGCACACTTTATACCATGTCATAAAAGCGATGATGCTGTTAATGTTGCTGATTTGTTCTTTCGTGAAATTATTCGCTTACATGGTGTGCCAAATACTATTGTTTCAGATCATGATACTAAATTTCTTAGCCACTTTTGGAGATGTTTATGGGCTAAGTTGGGGACTAAGCTGCTTTTTAGTACTACTTGTCACCCCCAAACTGATGGACAAACTGAAGTAGTCAATAGAACATTGTCTACTATGCTTAGGGCTGTTTTGAAGAATAACAAGAAAATGTGGGAAGAATGCTTGCCTCATATTGAATTTGCTTATAATCGCTCATTGCATTCTACTACTAAGATGTGCCCTTTTGAAATTGTGTATGGTTTCCTACCTCGTGCACCTATTGATTTGTTGCCTCTTCCATCTTCAGAGAAGGTTAATTTTGATGCTAAAGAACGTTCTGAATTGATTTTAAAAATGCATGAGTTAACTAAGGAAAACATTGAGCGTATGAATGCTAAATATAAACTTGCTGGAGATAAGGGTAGAAAACATGTTGTGTTTGCGCCTGGAGATCTTGTTTGGTTACATTTGCGTAAAGATAGATTTCCTAATCTGCGCAAATCAAAGCTAATGCCACGTGCTGATGGTCCTTTTAAGGTGTTAGAGAAAATAAATGATAATGCATATAAACTTGAGCTACCTGTAGATTTTGGGGTTAGTCCCACTTTTAACATTGCAGATTTGAAGCCTTATTTGGGTGAGGAAGATGCGCTTCCGTCGAGGACGACTTCATTTCAAGAAGGGGAGGATGATGAGGACATCAATACCATTGTTACACCCACAGCCCCTACTGTTACATATACTGGACCAATTACTAGAGCTCGCGCACGCCAATTAAATTACCAGGTACTTTCGTTTCTTGGTAATGATTCTAATGTTCATGAGATTATGATGCTGCCTAAATTGGATACATTTGTTTTGCTTACAAATGAAGGGCCTAGCTTGGAGAAGGATGAACATTGGAGCAAGAACACGCATGGAGTTGATGGCATGCGCAAGGGGATCAAGAACGGAGTTACAAGTGATGATTTCAGGACTTTGAAGCCGCCATAAGGAGTGCATGAAGCCTTGGACGAAATATACAAGATGCCACTTCATAATATTCGTCCATAGGCTATTCTAGGTGCTGCGTCACCTTATTAATGGGCCAGGCCCATGTAATTTCGAAATACTTAAGTATAGGCTATTTTTAGAGTCCGTATGTGTGGGGAAACAAGAGTTAGGGTTGGTTTCGGACCCCACCCTCAAGGGCCACGAAATTCCCCCCTCTTCCTCCATATATACAGCCCTTAGGGCGTCGTTTAGACTTTGGGATTTGTTTAGTTAAAAGTTAGCCATTGCAACTTCGTGTACTTCGTTTGTGTCCAACGACCAGACCAAGACCGCTTCGGATCCCCACCATTATCAATACTTCATATATTTCGCAATATTCAGATTGCTTTATCATATTCTTGCTCGTTCTTCGATTGCTTGCAGGAATAGACCTTCGTGGTCAGGTTGATCGTGCTCCAGCGTGGTCAATAACCCCTCGGAGTTGGTTTAGCGATTGCTAAGGCGCAACGTCGTGCACGTTTGTAGTCGGATCGTCAAAGTCGTCTCCACCAAATCGATAGTTATCATCTCATCGAAAGATCGGGACAGCCACCTCCTCTATCACATAACGACATAGAGTTCCCACTATCTTCTATGCTAGACACATTATAGGCAGTTCCCAAACAGAAAGGTAAAGTTTTTACTCCCCGTCCACCCACAAACACAAGCCATGGCGATCCGAATCCTCGGGTGTCCTCCATACCAACAATGATCCGGGGGAGTTTTGTTTCATTATTATGTTTTGATTTTGATTTTGATTTTGATCATAGGACTGGGCATCCCAATTACCAGTCACTTTACCGTGAATGACAAGCGAATAAACACTCATCGTGAGAATAACCCACCTAGCATGGAAGATATTGGCCGCCCCGTGTCTCTTCATGAGCGATTTGAGCATATAAAACAGATTATTATTTGAAGATTTAGAGTTTGGCACATGTAAATTTACTTGGAACGACAGGTAAATAGGTAGGTATGGTGGACTCAAACGGAATAACTTTGGGTTTAAGGATGTGGATGCACAAGCAGTATTTCTGCTTATTACTAGTCAAGGCTAGCAAAAGATCCTAATGAAGCACCACACGTTGGAGGATCCATAACAATATAACTTCTATACAAATATACCCAAACATAACTCATCACGTTGTCTACCCTGTCCAACTTCAACTAATTTGCTCAAGTTTGAAAATAATTAATGGGGCTCACAATCATAGAAGATGTCCAAGATAGTA
>NW_024112453.1:0-11473 GCF_003073215.2 Triticum urartu | reverse complement strand
CCGGTTTTCTTTTCCGGTTTTTCTCTCCGATTCTTCGTTTCAGTTTCTTTTCCGAAAACCCTAGATCGGTTTTCGTTCTTCTTTCGGACCGTTCGTCTCAACGAACGTGATCACCGATTATTCCCGGTTAACGACGCCCGTTCGTTTAACCGTTCGTCTCTTTCTTTTCGTCGGATTTATTCCGCGATCGCGATCTCAGATCCGATCTTCGTTCTAGTTTATCTTCTCGCTCGTTTTTCAGAATCAGGTGATTCAAGCGCCTGGAGTTTCGTTTCGAAACCGCCGTTCCGTCTAACCAACTTAAACAAGTTTTTGCCCCGGTAAAATTTGACCTAGTTTCAACTTGCTAGAACCGATTTGTTTTCTTCCGCCGTTTGTTTTCCGTCGTTTGTTCAGTTCGTTCTTTCTTTGCAACCGGAGTTCTTAAGTTGAACCTTCTGGTTCGTTCTCTCGTTCGAGTTTTACTTGTGCATTAGATGAGTACTTATTGTGTGGTTACTATTGTCTGCTTACGATAGATTGACCGGAGTGTGACGAGTAGATCTATCGAGAGTTTTTGAGTGCGAATCATCTTCATCAACATTGCAGGCAAGTTCACACTTTGATCATACCTTTCTACAACCCATGTTTTATTGCATTAGATCAATCCTCACACATTGCATGATTAGGATCTAATTAAATTGTGGGATGGGAAGTAGATGAGGTAGTACCTATCACCTGTATTATTATTATGAAACCTTTGGGAGTTACTTCTACGTTTGCTTATTATGCCATGCTATGCTAGTAGACGTGGATGGGTGAGTGATATTCCATGACAGATGTGAGTTGATAATTTTAATGGTTTATCTAAGGTGGAAACTTAAACACACATCTGGGTGGATTGAGGCACCTGATGTCTATCAGGACTTGCCTGTTTTTTTTCGGACCGCCACCCAGGCTCAAAGGGATCATAAGATCTTTCATGCTAGAAACTTCCGTGTGCAGCCACAAGCCATTATGGGCTCTGGCATAGTTGACTAAGTAGTGTGAACTCTTACGGGGTGGACTAGCAGATGTAGGGGTTGTAGGTGGTACGGTCTACCCCACATGTAAGGTGCTAGCGCTTCTGAAAGACTATGTCTCGGTCATCCGTCTTCTCAAACACCCTGTAGTGCGGGAAACCAAACGGAGGCGATCGAGTCTTGTGGGGAAAATTGCGCAAACCTCTGCAGAGTGTACAAACTAATCATGATTAGCCGTGTCCCCGGTTATGGACAACTTGAGTATCTAGTACTTGAATATCATGTGAATCTCAACATGTTCCTTCTAATTAATGTTGTTGGGTTTTAATTATTTTTAATTGGGATTGAGAATGCTGTCAACCATTCTCGATGTTTCACAACCACCTTGATAGTAATTAATCTTATTCCTTTGCAGTAGGGAAAAATTGGCTTTACGCAAAAACCTTATAACCATAGAGCTTTTCCACCAGCCATATATGCATATAGTGATAGCCATTGTTCATCATTTTCTCTATGGTGTGAATTTGCCAGTACATTCAATGTACTGACCCGTTTCGGGCTGCAACGTCTTATGTTGCAGGTTTCTTACGACGAGTAAGTGATACGTTAGGGTTACGATTTCTACACTCAACTTTGCCGTTGGTGTTGATGGGAATCCACAACCTTGTTGCTTCCGCTATATGGATTGAGGTAATAGTATTTACGTTACTTTATACATGTGATTTACCTCTGTTATAAATCCTTCGAGTACTGTGTGTGTCAGCATACCGATCCAGGGATGACACGTAAGCACAGAGACTTGATCCATTCGGGTCGGGTCGCTACAAGATGGTATCAGAGCACATGTTGACTGTAGGACGTGACCCTACAAACTGGCAAGCCCATAGCAAAGATTTTTCTCTACAACTTTCCCTTTCAAAAAGAACTTTTACCTCTCTTCTCTTCTGAGCTTATTCGAAAATTCCTTTTTAGTGAGACCATATCCCTTTTTCCTTTTGACCACTCGAAGATTCGATTGATGAGACCACTCCAAGAAGTACAGGATATCAGACAAGTAAGACCATTTGGAATGAAGAGGATTTTACTGTGCATCTGAATAATGGAAACTACAACGGTTGAAGACTCCGAAGACTAGGAGAATTGAAGGCTCTGAAGAATTCCCAGATCTATATGACCTAGGAAGGCTACCCTTATGGAACTTGACAGATTATGGAAGTTGTCAATACCCGAGATCAAGGTGTGTTGGAGAAAGACCGGAGCATGTAGAGTTAAGAACTCAAGGATTTGTCAAGGAAAACCCTAAGGCAGGAGATATCAACTGTGGAGAGATAGCTCATGGAAATGACAAGAGCAGAAACACGGTTATCCGTGATGTCATCGCCGCTGATGCTATTGTCACCGTGCTGAGTCAAGGATGCATTTCATCAGAGTGGATTTGATGGAAGAAGGCTGAGGGAGCACCTATCATAAGATGAAGTTTTAGCCCTAGCCGGTGTATCACCAGGATCTGGAGTAGTACATCAAGAAGTTTAAAAATGGAGCTCCAGGGAGTCATATTAGACAAGGAAGTATTTCATGAGGAACTCAGGATCCTGAAGATGAGAGTAGCCAAGCTGGAGGAGCTACAACCTCGAGATACCGGAGAATTGTCAAGAACTAAAGGACAGTATGACCATGGTTCATGCCAAGGATGTTGAAACCAGAAGTTTGAAATGCAACGCCAGAATATTAAAGGATGTCGCGAGGGACTTCGCGTCAACAGAGAAGATCTGGCAAAAGGATTTGAGAAAGACAAGCATGATCGAAAGAAGCCATCGAAGACAGGAACAAAACTTGAAGAGTTTGGCAACGATGACCTTAGCAGACCAAACCCCTGTTTTATACCTACATTAGATGCGACGTTTGTGAGCTGTCATTTGTTTGATGTTTTCTCGACGGCCACAAATAAAATCTGTCTTTTCAAAACCATTGTTTGTATTGTGTGCATCCCTCCCTCTTGATCTCTCTTATCTCACCCCAAAACCCTTGGACCCAATAGAGGATGAATGGAGATGAGTTTGTATTTTCTGGACCGATGAGTCAATTGGAGACAGACCGATGGATTCAGAACATGGAGGATCATATGGAGAACAACCCTATAGTCGGAAAGGATATGGCCCAGCATGCTCTTCAATGCTTTGAAAGAGGTGCTGCTACTTGGTGGAGGATGTACCAAACCATCAATGGATGGCAAGGAGTAACCACTTGGAAAGAATTTAAGTTGACTTTGCTAAAGTCTCAGTTTTTGTCCCAGAAATTGAAGCCTTATGGAAAGGATATGAAGAAAACTTATCCATGCAAGCTTTGTGGAGAAATAGGACACAACCATAAAGAACACAAGGATGAATGCCCTAACTGTGAAGGAAGTCACCTAGCTGAAGAATTCCCAACTAGGCAGATCACTTGTTTCTTGTGTGAAGGGACTACCCACTATCCTGCTCAGTGTCACATTTACCCCATGGTACAACGAACCATCCAGCAGAAGAACGAAGTAATGAAAGGAGCCCTCATGGAAATTTTAGAAGAACCCGTGATGAAGGAAGATGTGGAAGACACACCTAAAGAGGACCCGAGTAAACCCTGCACTAAATCTTGCTATTCATGTGGAGAAGAAGGACACATCTCCCAGAATTGTATGAATGGGAATCTAGTAGAATTCCCGGCTGAGGAAGTAGAGTATGACCCACAGGAAATAGAAGCCCTGATTGGAATGGAAAAGTCCAAAAAGAGAAGTAGATTCGATTCCGGGAAGGATCTGAGTCATGTCATCTGTTATGGGTGCAAGGAGTCAGGGCACTACCTCAACAAATGCCCAAAAAGGAAACCTCGATACTTGTCAGAAGTAATATGTTTTAGTTGTAATAAAGCAGCGCACTTTGCCAGAGATTGTCCGAAGGAGAAGGAGACTTGTGATAAGTAGTTGAGTTTGTAACAGAAGAAATATAGTCGTAGTAGTGAGGACATTTTCCTTTATATTGAGGTGTTGAGTTGAGGCATGTAATGGAAAAAAAACAGGAGATTGTAATAATTTGAGAATCAATAAAATTAGCAGTGTTGGTACTGATTTGGATTTTATGAGTTACTCTATGAGGAAAGATGTTGAACATTTTTGAGGATATGAGAAATATGGTCTATAAAATATTGGAGCATTTTAAGGGTGGTAGTACCCTGTAAGAACCGTTGACCCCTGGAAAAGATAAGCATACTCCACTGAGTGGATTTCGGACAAAATGAATACGAGTTTTGTCTCGATATGTGTGATACCCCAAGAGTATGTGGGATGAAGTTGGAGACCGTCAGTTTTTTGGATCAAATGTGATCAAGGAGTCAGAAGGGAATGTTCAAGATAGACTGAAGGTAGCTCAGTCCAGGCAGAAGAGTTATGTAGACTCAAAAACTCAAGGAGGTAGTCTATGAGATTGGAGATAGAGCATGTCTTCACATGTCCCCTATGCGAGGAGTTAAACGGATTGGAGTTAAGGGACAGTTAGCCCCGAGATTTGTAGGACCATACCGAGTTTTGGAGCGTATGAGAAAAGTGGCCTACAAGTTTGAGTTACCCGAAGGACTGTCAGGAGTTCAAGATGTGTTTCACGTTTCCCAGTTGAAGAAGTGCCATGCAGTGATGGCCAATATTCCCCTGTAAGGACGCTTGACCCTGGAAAGGATAATGATGTTCCACGAAGTGGAATACGGACTCCATAAGTATAAGTTTTTACCTCGGTATGTGGGAAATCCCACGAGGATGAAGAGATGAAGAACTATTGGATATAAAGGAGGTATGATGTTGGTAATATGGAGCAATGGCAACCCCATGACAAGTCTGAGTACTCACGTCTTGGTTTGGTGCCAATAGAAGGAAGGAAGACAGTACAATTGGATGGATTTAAGAATACTAGGAAGTTGGAACAATGATCAGTTGCCCGATGATAAGTTCAAGGACTACAAGTGATGAGGTGTGCCATAACCCACAGGCCACAAGACCTTCCAAGAAGCAAGCACACTCTTGCTGAAGGAAAAACCCTGGAAGAGGATATGCCCTTATCGATAGACGATCTTATAGGAGTAACGCAAAACCTGAGAGTAGTGAAGGAACGATAGATGTTTGTTTGGCTTGCGGAATCTATGGATTTATCCGAACTTGGTTCATTGACAAGAGAAATTCTGCAATGCTTGTGAGGATGACCGAGTGTTAGAATGCGAGATTCGCTAAACTGTATATAAGGTAATGATTTGGGTGCGGGATGGATTGATCACCATACCGACTTACTCTTATTGTTCGCCTTGCTGTATGGAATGGTAAATCTGAGTGACTTACCTATAGTAGAGAGACGACGATATTAAACCTTGTTAAACCTTAGAATGGTATAGGTATTTCTCCCCTGTACACGACAGCTTTGCCAACCGTAGATTATACGGTGAGGATCAACCCAGACCCATTTCCTGCAGGAGAAACCACAAATTGTTGACCACCATGAGATATCGATAGTTGTTTAGTTTTTGCGCCCGACCCGTTAGCTAAGAAGACCCAGTCTCGGAATAACCTTACCAAGATGAAAGGACAGAAGAATTGAGGAAAAGGTTATGCCACTACCGGAAGAGCCCGGATAAGGAATTATCCTTACGATCTGAGAAGACGGCACTGTCAAGAATAAGGATGGAGTATATGAGTTTTGATGGAACCGTAACCATGCTTCTAAGGGTGGTAGCACCCCAGACACCGTGCGATGATCGATGGATTTTGAGAAGACCCCCAAACCCCAACCTTTTCTTGCTAGCCTCTCCGTATCTCGAGGACGAGATTCCTTTTAAGGGTGGTAGGTTTGTAACATCCCAAATTTTCAATTTGGAATGTTATACATTAGATCATCATGCATATCTTATTTTCTTGCATTTTGGTCGATCCTAGAAATTTCACGCAACTCAAGGACCTTCGGAGAGAGTTGGAGATTTCGTTATTTTCATATTTGAGAGTTTTCTCGAATTTGAAAAGAGGATCATTTGATTTATTTATTTCATCTTCAATTATTTTTCCAATATCAAAATATGAGAGAGGGAATAATATGACTTTCCCAAAATATAGGAAAAATGAAGATTTGATAAATAGATCAAATTTCGTTTTCCGGTGTTTGTTTGTTTTTCTTTGGATAGGGAAAAATGCGCGTTTTCGAAAATTGCATTTTACGTCCGGAGAAAAGTTCATTTTGTTCGGCTCATTTTTAGGAGTCGGGGAAAATTTACTTTAGAATTTTTGGAGTTCGTTTACTTTTCTTTTTCTTTGTTTTTCTGCACGCGGAATTATTTATAAAAAAAAAGAGCCAGGCCAGCCGGGCCAAGGCCCAGGCCAGCCGCCGCCCCAGCTCCCTGTGCGCTAGCGCCAGGAGCCTCGCTCGCCGAGTCCCAGCGGGACTCCAGGAGCCGGCCGCCCCTCCCTTGCCCCTTGGCCAAGTCTTTAGCCCCCCCCCCTCTTTCCTTTGTTCCGTTTTCCTTTTTCTTCTAGGACTCTTTTTCCTACTCTATTTCTTGTCCCCTACCCCAAGTCCCTCTCCCCTCACCAATATAAATACCCCACACCCCCTCTCCTCACACCAAAAACCCAAACCTCCCTCCCCAACGCCCCCCCCCGCCCTACGCCGCCGCCCTAGCACGCCGCCGTCGCCACCGTTCGCCCCGCCTCGCCGGAGGTAGCCCCGCGCCTCTCTTTTTCTTCCCCGCGGTTCGGTTCTTTTAAAAGAAACCGTTCCGGTTTTCTTTTCCGGTTTTTCTCTCCGATTCTTCGTTTCGGTTTCTTTTCCGAAACCCTAGATCGGTTTTCCGTTTTCTTTTTCGGTTTCTTTTCCGAAAACCCTAGATCGGTTTTCGTTCTTCTTTCGGACCGTTCGTCTCAATGAACGTGATCACCGATTATTCCCGGTTAACGACGCCCGTTCGTTTAACCGTTCGTCTCTTTCTTTTCGTCGGATTTATTCCGCGATCGCGATCTCAGATCCGATCTTCGTTCTAGTTTTTCTTCTCGCTCGTTTATCGGAATCAGGTGATTCAAGCGCCTGGAGTTTCGTTTCGAAACCGCCGTTCCGTCTAATCAACTTAAACAAGTTTTTGCTACTGTAAAATTTGACCTAGTTCAACTTGCTAGAACCGAGTTGTTTCTTCCGCCGTTTGTTTTCGGTTTCTTTGTTCGGTTCTTCTTTCTTTGCAACCGGAGTTCTTAAGTTGAACTTTCTGGTTCGTTCTCTCGTTCGAGTTTTACTTGTGCATTAGATGAGTACTTATTGTGTGGTTACTATTGTTTGCTTACGATAGATTGACCGGAGTGTGACGAGTAGATCTATCAAGAGTTTTGAGTGCGAATCATCTTCATCAACATTGCAGGCAAGTTCACACTTTGATCATACCTTTTCTACAACCCATGTTTTATTGCATTAATCCTCTCACATTGCATGATTAGGATCTAATTAAATTGTGGGATGGGAAGTAGATGAGGTAGTACCTATTACCTGTTTATTATGAAACCTTTGGGAGTTACTTCTACGTTTGCTTTATGCCATGCTATGCTAGTAGACGTGGATTGGGTGAGTGATATCCATGACAGATGTGAGATTGTTAATTAATGGTTTATCTAAGGTGGCAACTTAAACACACATCTGGGTGGATTGAGGCACCTGGGTATTCCAGGACTTGCCTGTTTTCTTTTGGACCGCCACCCAGGCTCAAAGGGATCATGAGATTATTCATACTAGAAACTTCCGTGTGCAGCCACAAGCTATTATGGGCTCTAGCATAGTTGACTAAGTGTGCGAACTCTTACAGTGGTAGACTAGCAGATGTAGGGGATGTAGGTGGTACGGTCTACCCGATCGTAAGGTGCTAGCGCTTCTGAAAGACTATGTCTCGGTCATCCGTCTTCTCAAACACCCTGTAGTGCGAGAAACCAAACGGAGGCGATCGAGTCTTGTGGGGAAAATTGCGCAAACCTCTGCAGAGTGTACAAACTAATCATGATTAGCCGTGTCCCCGGTTATGGACATCTTGAGTATCTAGTACTTGAATATCATGTGAATCTCAACATGTTACTTCTAATTAATGTTGTTGGGTTTTAATTATTTCTTAATTGGGATGAGAATGCTGTCAACCATTCTCAATGTTTCAACAACCACCATGATAGTAATTAAATTTATTCCTTTGCAGTAGGGAAAAATTGGCTTTACGCAAAAACCTTATAACCATAGAGCTTTTCCACCAGCCAAATATGCATGTAGTGATAGCCATTGTTCATCATTCTCTATGGTGTGAATTTGCCAGTACATTCAATGTACTGACCCGTTTCGGGCTGCAACGTCTTATGTTGCAGGTTTCTTACGACGAGTAAGTGATACGTTAGGGTTACGATTTCTACACTCAACTTGCCGTTGGTGTTGATGGGAATCCACAACCTTGTTTCCGCTATAGATTGAGGTAATAGTATTTACGTTACTTTATACATGTGATTTACCTCTGTTATAAATCCTCGAGTACTGTGTGTGTCAGCATACCGATCCAGGGATGACACTTAAGCACAGAGACTTGACCGTCTGAGGTCGGGTCGCTACAAGATGGTATCAGAGCACATGTTGACTGTAGGACGTGACCCTAGAACCTCAGACCTTCGGGTCCATAGTTAGTAGCTAGATGGCTTCTTCTCTCTCTTTGAATCTCAATACAAAGTTCTCCCCCTCTCTTGTGGAGATCTATTCGATGTAATCTTCTTTTTGCGGTGTGTTTGTTGAGACTGATGAATTGTGGGTTTATGATCAAGTCTATCTATGAATAATATTTGAATCTTCTCTGAATTCTTTTATGTATGATTGGTTATCTTTGCAAGTCTCTTCGAATTATCCGTTTGGTTTGGCCAACTAGATTGGTAGTTCTTGCCATGGGAGAAGTGCTTAGATTTGGGTTTGATCTTGCAGTGTCCTTTCCCAGTGATAGAAGGGGCAGCAAGGCACGTATTGCATCGTTACCATCGAGGATAACAAGATGGGGTTTATTTCATATTGCATGAATTTATCTCTCTACATCATGTCATCTTGCTTAAGGCGTTACTCTGTTTTTAACTTAATACTCTAGATGCATGCTGGATAGTGGTCGATGAGTGGAGTAATAGTAGTAGATGCAGAATCGTTTCGATCTACTTGTCATGGACGTGATGCCTATATACATGATCATGCCTAGATATTCTCATAACTATGCTCAATTCTGTCAATTGCTCAACAGTAATTTGTTCACCCACCGTAGAATACTTATGCTCTTGAGAGAAGCCACTAGTGAAACCTATGGCCCCCGGGTCTATTCTCATCATATCAATCTCCATCACTTTAATCTTGCTTTGCTTTTTACTTTGCCTTTACTTTTTTACTTTGCATCTTTATATCAAAAATACGAAAAATATTATATCTATCAGATCTCACTCTCGTAAGTGACCGTGTAGGGATTGACAACCCCTAATCGCGTTGCTTGCGAGTAGCTATCGTTTTGTGCAGGTACGAGGGACTTGAGCGTGGCCTCCTACTGGATTGATACCATGGTTCTCAAAAACTGAGGGAAATACTTATGCTACTCTGCTGCATGATCCCTTCCTCTTCGGGGAAAACCAACGCAAGCTCAAGACGTAGCAAGAAGGATTTCTGGCGCCGTTGCCGGGGAGTCTATGCAAAAAGTCAACATACCAAGTACCCATCACAATCCCTATCTCTCGCATTACATTATTTGTCATTTGCCTCTCGTTTTCCTCTCCTCCACTTCACCCTTGCCATTTTATTCGCCCTCTCTCTCTCTATCCTCCCTCTCTATTTGCCTCTTTTGCCCGCTTGCTCTTGTCTGCTCGTGTGCTAGTTTGCTTGCTTGTCGTTATGTCTGAAATTGGGGAAGTTATCGCCAATATGGGCGATAACAATATCATGGAAAATTCTGATGCTCCTGCTAAAGAACCTACCATCTTTCATACAAAAAAATTCCGTGTTGGTAGTGGTAATATTATTGGAAAAGGAGTTATTCAAGATTTCTTTACTTGTGCCGGTGCTTTACCTTCTATGGGTAGTTCTATCCTTCACAGAACTAGTAGTCTTGTGGACGCTATTGCCATGCTTGTAGTTGAACTTGAAAGACAATTCATGCACATGCATCCTTCTATACAAAGGATTTTTCTGGAATTTTCTAATATTGAGAATTCTTCTGTTAAGCATGCCGCTACTATCTTTTTGGCTCATGAGTTTAGATTCATAATAAAAGAAGCCAAAAAAATCTTTGCGCATTATAGGGTGGACGCTTGCCGTCCTCCCATAGAGGCTATCCTCTTTGATCAAGAAGAAATAATGTGTTTTCAATCTCTAGATTATGTTGCTTTCAATGAAAATCTTAGAGAAAGGGTTCCTACCAATGTTTTAGTTGATAGAATTTCTGAACTTAATGATGATTTGGCTATTCGAAATAATGAACTAGGATATTCTCTTGAATATAGGCTTACAAAGTTCTGTCAAAAGAATGCTTATAATGATGAATTGGTTGTGCATTATGAAGGACCAAAGGAGGAACCTATACCTCCCAAGGTTGATCTTGGGGACTTTTGTCCCGTTAAATTTAGTCCTTTTAATTACTTTTGCTTGCCTCAAAGAAAACTTGCTGCCGAACATAGAGAATATGAAATGAGTTTTAATAATCTATCTTACTATTATGGCAATACCTAGATCTATCCTCGCTTTTATGCCTAGCTAGGGGCGTTAAACGATAGCGCTTGTTGGGAGGCAACCCAATTTTATTTTTATTCCTTGCTTTTTGCTCCTGCTTAGTAATAAATAAATTATCTAGCATCTGTTTTGGTTGTGTTTTTTGTGTTTAATTAGTGTTTGTGCCAAGTAGAACCGTTGGGAAGACTTGGGGAAAGTCTTGTTGAACTTGCTGTAAAAAACAGAAACTTTAGCACTCACGAGAACTGCTGTCATTTTTATTTGGAAAGTGCTATTTAGTTAATTCTTTTTGCATATTATTAATAGATAAATTCCTCACGTCCAGCAATTTATTTTGGAATTTTTGGGGTTCCATATATTGCGCTAGCTACAGATTACTACAGACTGTTCTGTTTTTGACAGATTCTGTTTTTCGTGTGTTGTTTGCTTATTTGGATGAATCTATGGTTAGTAAAATAGTTTATAATCCATAGAGAAGTTGGAATACAGTAGGTTTAACACCAATATAAATGAATAATGAGTTCATTACAGTACCTTGAAGTGGTCTTTTGTTTTCTTTCACTAACGGAGCTCACGAGTTTTCTATTTTGAGTTTTGTGTTGTGAATTTTTCAAGTTTTGGGTGAATTCTTTTGATGGATTATGGAACAAGGAGTGGCAAGAGCCTAAGCTTGGGGATTCCCATGGCACCCCCAAGATAATCCAAGGACAC
>NW_024112452.1:0-15761 GCF_003073215.2 Triticum urartu | reverse complement strand
AACAAAATGAACGAATGAATTCCAATTGAAATGGTCACACTTCCATAAATTGAGAAGCCACTTAGATAGAGGTAGAAGAATAAAACAACAAGGTACGGATATGAACAAATACTTGGTAAGGATTACCCAATCACAAGCCAAATATCTGCGGAAGAAATTCTAGGGCTACATGAATTGCCACCTATGAAACTCCCGAAATTTTCCCGGTTATGCAATCAGGTGTTGGGGATACAAGGGAAGCATAATGTCTCACCCAATGCTAGCAAATCCTACATCCAGCTGTATCCATCCTTCAACACATAACCAAGAAACCATCGGAAATCATTTACCTCAACCTTCGAAAAGCATCTGTTATATGAGTTATGGCGATACTCCCGAACTCCCACCCTATTACTAGGTGGCGTCTAGGTTATCTCACCAACAACTGCATAAAAGAGATTTTTCAATGTCGGCGACACTCAGGTATTCCAGAACTGCAACGATAAAATTGTGACGACAACACCTCGAAGCTCAACTCCCCGGGACACCTCGGAGCTCTGATACCAACTTGTAACACCCACGATGTGGCTATATCTCCCACGTGTCGAAGCACGACTTAGAGGCATAACCGCATTGTAAGCAATGTCGCAAGTGAGGTAATCTTCACACAACCCATGTAATGAATAAGAAAAGAGGTACATAGTTGGCTTACAATCGCCACGTCACACAAATAGCATAAATATCATTACATTCATCCAGATACAATCAAGGTCCGACTACGGAACCAAAATAAAGACAACCCCAAATTCAACAAAGTCCCCGATGGCCCCAACTGGGCTCCACTACTGATCGTCTGGAAAGGAAACGTAGTATCGTCCCGAGTCCTCATCGAACTCCCACTTGAGCTCAGTCGAAGCTCCTGGAGTGGTATCATCAGTCCCTGCATCTGGTTTTTAAGGAATCTGTGAGTCACGGGGACTCAGAAATCTCACACCCTCGCGATCAAGACTATTTAAGCTTATACGTAGGTAAAAGATATGAGGTGGAGTTGCATCAAGCACTAGCATATATGGTGGCTAACATACGCAAATGAGAGCGAGAAGAGAAGGCAAAGGCACGGTCGAGAATCTATGATCAAGAAGTGATCCTAGAACAACCTACGTTCAAGCATAACACCAGACCGTGTTCTCCTCGCGGACTCCGCCAAAAAGAGACCATCACGACCACATACTCAGTTGATTCATTTTAATTAAGTTAAGATTCAGGTTTTCTACAACCGGACATCAACAAATTCCCATCTGCCCATAACCGCGGGCACGGCTTTCGAAAGATCAAATCCCTGCAGGGGTGTCCCAACTTAGCCCATCACAAGCTCTCACAGTCAACGAAGGATATTCCTTCTCCCAAGACAATCCGATCAGACTCGGAATCCCGGTTACAAGACATCTCGACAATGGTAAAACTAAACCAGCAAAGCCACCCGAATGTGCCGAAAAATCCCGATAGGAGCTGCACATATCTCGTTCTCAGAGCACAACGGATGAGACTAGCTATGAGTAAAACCAACCCTCAAGTTTCCTCGAGGTGGCCCCGCAGGCAGCTCAGTTTGGATCAACACTCAGAGGAGCACTGACCCGAGGGTTTAAAAAAAGATGACCCTTGAATCTGTGAAACCCAAGGGAAAAGGCTAGGTGGCGAATGGTAAAACCAAGGTTGGGCCTTGCTGGAGGAGTTTTATTCAAGGCGAACTGTGAAGGGGTTCCCATTATAACCCAACCGTGTAAGGAACGCAATATCAAGGAACATAACACCGGTATGACGGATACTAGGGCGGCAAGAGTGGAACAAAACACCAGGCATAAAGCTGAGCCTTCCACCCTTTACCAAGTGTATAAATGCATTAAAATATACAAGATGTATAATAATGATATCCCAACAAATAAACATGTTCCAACAAGGAACAAACTCCAATCTTCACCTGCAACTGGCAACGCTATAAGAGGGGCTGAGTGAAGCGGTAACATAGCCAAACAACGGTTTGCTAGGACAAGGAGGATTAGAGGCTTAACATGGCAATATGGGAGGCATGTTAAAGCATGTGGTAGGTATCGTAGCATAGGCATAGCAAAAGAGCGAGCATCTAGCAAGCAAAGATAGAAGTGATTTCGAGGGTATGGGCATCTTGCCTGCAAAGTTCTCCGAGTTGACGTTAGCTTGATCCTCGTAAGCGTACTCAATGGGTTCCTCGATCATGTACTCGTCTCCTGGCTCTACCCAAATCCAGAACACAAGCAAAGGGAGACACAATCAACCACGAGCAATGCACAAGCAACATGATGCAAAACATGGCATGATATGCGGGATGTGATATGCGATGCATATGCATGTTTCGGAAAGGAAATGATTGAACCTGGCCTCAACATGGAAAACCAAGAGTGCCACTGGAAATAGGAGTTGATTCGGTCGAAATCGATATAAAGATCACCGGAATCGGATGCACTGTTTGCAAATGGCAAGCAGAACAAATATGGCACCGGTCTGCGATTAACAGCACGAGGCCATCTAAATGCATCAAGAACAACAAGCTACTTCACTCTAACATAGCAACAAATCACATGGCAGGGATCCACTCAAGATGCTTGACAAAGATGAACACTGAGCTACGGCTAATTCACACAATAGCAGGCTCAAACAAGCATGGCAAAAGTGCAAAAGATATCAGGTTACAGACTTAGTGAAAATAACTACATGTTAGGAATTTAACATCAGTAAGCAATGTTTAGAGCAAGAAAACAACATGCTACAGGAACATATCATGGCAAAGCAAGGCACGGCATGAAGCTACTCAAAGCATAGAACAAAAGTCCCTTACTGACCATAATCCAAAAGGGATCAGAAAATACAATGGCAATCATGTGAACATAGCAAATTTCGTTAACAGATTCAGACTTAGAAGAAAACTGGAACATGGCGAAACAGATATTAAGTAGGCATGTTGGCGAGCTCGATGCACTCACCACAAGGCATTGCATGAAAAACTAAGCATACACCCAGCAAGTAGACATGGCATAGAACCTAAACATGGCAAGAACAACCTCATAACATGCATGGATCAACTACAACAACCTCGGCAAAAATGCTTAACACGTAAACATTCTGCCAGGAATATTTTATAGCAAAAGTAGAGCTCGATTGAGTCAAGCTAGGGTGCTCCATAATTTCAAACAAAGACATGGATGGATAGAACACAACAATATCTACAAAACATCCTTACTGATCATGCTCAAAAGAGGCATGGATCCCTCTGTAGCAACAAGAATACATGGCATAAAAATATTAACAGGGCAAAGACTTAGAAGAATTCTAAGTCCCTGAAATCATCAACATTACGAGAGCTACTTTGCATGCTAGTGCTAGTCACCACAGAGATCACAAAAATACATGGCATACACCCCTGTAAAGATGGCATGTCATACTTCAAAACACATGTAGTGCTGAAGTTCATAGGAGGCACACATTAATCATGGCAAAAATGACAAATGTCCAATTACTGATAAGAATCTGAAACTAACATTGCATAGCACTCTTGCAACATCATTTAGGACATCAAGATGATCTCATATGAACATGGTGGAATGGAATGAAATGTAGTACTCGTCGAGGCGAACAATTTGATATGCTACACGCCCAAAATGGAGCCACGGATGCAAAGTTATGATGCAATGAAAAACGCTAAAAAATATTGAAACGGGGCAAAAGTCAACCTCTCTCAGATCCAGATCTAGGGTTCGTCCGGGGCACGCAATCCGAGGAGCTGCCGGAGCTTCGTTGGAGAAGAGGAGGCCGGCCGGGGAAGAGGTGCTCCGGCGAGGGGCTGCCGGATCCGGCCTCGGGAGGCGTGGTGTAGGCGGAGGCGACTGGATCCAAGGCGGCAGCGGCGCGGTTGGACGGGGGCAAGCGGAGCGAGGCGGCGGCGTCCTGCGGGTCGGTGGTGACCAACGCGGCGGCGGGGCGGCACCGGCGAAGGCGGTGGGGTGGCGCACGGGCGGCGGGGCGCGTCAGGCGGAGGTGGAGGCGCGCGGGCCCGGAGCGGTGAGGCGCGGGCCGGTCGCGGGCCTGGCGGCGCTGGGAGGCGGTGAAGCGTCCGGCGCATCCCGGACATGTCCGGCGCGCGAAAGGACGAGGGAACTAGGGTTAGGGGGTTTGATCCGGGATTTTCGGGGAAGAGACCTTCTTATAGGTAGAGGGAGCTAGGAGGCTCCAAATTGAGCACGGTTTGCGGCCACGCGATCGTGATCAAACGACCGAGACGATGAAGGGGTTTTTGGTGGGTTGTGGGTCACTTTGGAGAGGTGTTGGGCTGCAACACACACGAGGCCTTTTCGGTTCCTCGGTTAACCGTTGGAGTATCAAACGACGTCCAAATGGCACGAAACTTGACAGGTGGTCTATCGGTAGTAACCAAGGCCGCTTGGCAAGTCTCGGTCCAATCTGAAAACGTTTAACACCCGCACATGAAAAGAGGTAGAAAGGGACACCAGAGGACATAGGAGCGCCGGAATGCAAAACGGACAATGGGGAAAATGCTCGAATGCATGAGACGAACACGTATGCAAATGCGATGCACATGATGACATGATATGAGATGCATGAAAAAGACAAAACAACACGAAGACAGAAACCCGACAACGAGGAAATATCAAAACTTTGTGCCGGAAATGGCAAGAGTTGGAATACAAATATGGCAAGTTACATATGGGGTGTTACAACACTCCACCACTACGAAAGAATCTCGTCCCGAGATCTAGGACTGGAAAAACTCCGGGTACTCAGAACGGAGGTGGTCCTCGCGTTCCCAGGTGGCTTCACGGTCGGAATGATGTGACCACTTCACTTTGAGGAATTTGATAGACTTGTTGCGAGTCTTGCGCTCAGTTTCTTCAAGAATAGCAACGGGATGCTCATGATAAGAAAGGTCTTCTTGGAGATCAATCTCTTCGAAGTTGATGGTGCGGTCAGGAGTCTTGAAACACTTGTGGAGTTGAGACATGTGAAACACGTCGTGCACATTTGCAAAGTTGGAGGGAAGCTCAAGTTGATAGGCTAGATTGCCTCTTTTGCCAATGATCTTGAAAGGAGCCACGTATCTCGGGGCAAGCTTCCCTTTGATACCGAAGTGACGAGTACCTTTCATTGGAGAGACGCGGAGGTAGACATGTTCTACGATCTCGAAAGCCAAGTCACGATGCTTGCTATCATAGTAACTCTTCTGGCGCGATTGCGCGGCTTTGAGATTTTCATGAATGACTTTGCACATTTCTTCAGCCTCTGTGATCAAGTCATTGCCAAGAAGTTGGCGTTCACCAGTCTCTGACTAGTTAAGAGGAGTACGGCTCTTCCTGCCATAGAGAATCTCCAATGGGGCCTTGCCCGAACTCGCTTGAAAGCTGTTGTTGTAGGAGAACTCGGCATATGGAAGACAATCTTCCCACTTCATACTGAAAGAGATGACACAAGCCCTGAGCATATCTTCAAGAATCTGATTGACTCGCTCGACTTGGCCACTAGTTTGAGGATGAAAGGCTGTGCTGAAGCGAATGTTGGTGCCCATGGCCTTCTGGAAAGAATCCCAGAACTTAGAGGTGAAGATGCTACCACGATATGAAGATATCAACTACGGAATGAAGTGTAGAGAGACAATCCTGGAGGTATATAGCTCTGCCAACTGAGCTTCTGTGATAGATTCTTTTATAGGAAGAAAATGAGCCACTTTAGTGAGCTTGTCGATGACAACGAAGATAGCATCATTGCCACGCTTGGACTTTGGAAATCCAGTCACGAAGTCCATCTCAATATGCTCAAACTTCCATTCTGGAATGGCAAGAGGTTGGAGGAGACCAGCTGGTCGTTGGTGTTCTGCTTTCACTCTTCTGCAGACATCACATTCATTCACGAACTGAGCAATCTCACGCTTCATTCGAGTCCACCAATACGACTGCTTGAGGTCCTGGTACATCTTTGTACTTCCAGGGTGAATAGAGAGGAGTGAATTGTGAGCTTCGTTCATAATGACTTTACGAAGGTCACCTTTAGGAACAACAATGCGATCCTCGAAGAATAGATTATCCTTGTCATCAAGGCGATAGCACTTGTACTTGGGTTGACTCTTGGCAATCCCAATCTTCACCTTCTTCACCATAGCATCAAGAAGCTGAGCCTCACGAATCTGATCTTCCAAAGTAGGAGAGACTTGGAGGTTGGCAAGGAATCCTTGAGGAACAACTTGGAGATTGAGTTTGCGGAAAGCTTCACAAAGCTCTTGTTGGTAGGGCTTGAGAATCAAACTATTGCAGTAAGCCTTCCTGCTCAATTTGTCAGCAATTACATTGGCCTTGCCTGGAGTATATTCGATACTCAGATTATACTCTTGAATCATTTCGACCCAACGAGTCTGCCTGAGGTTGAGGTTTGGCTGAGTGAAGATGTACTTGAGACTCTTATGATCAGTGAAGATGTCCACTTTTCTTCCCAACAAGAGATGTCTCCATGTTAAAAGAGCATGGACAACTGCCGCCAACTCGAGGAAATGAGTGGGGTAGTTCTTTTCGTTGGGCTTCAACTGGCGAGAGGTATAGGCCACAACTTTCTTTTCTTGCATCAACACTGCACCAAGACCTTGAAGGGAAGCATCACAGAAGACCTCGAACGGTTTGGATTCATCAGGAGGAGTCAGAACTGGAGCAGTGACTAACTTCTCTTTCAGGGTGTTGAAAGCGATGTCACATTCAGGCGACCAGACATACTTCACATGCTTCTGGAGAAGGTTGTAAAGAGGCTTCGCGATCTTAGAGAAGTTCTCAACGAACCTTCGACAATAGCTTGCGAGCCCAAGGAAGTTGCGGAGTTGCTTCACATTCCGAGGTGGTTCCCAATTCACAATTGCAGACACCTTCTCAGGATTAACCGCTATGCCCTTGGCAGAGATGATATGCCCAAGGTAGCGAACCTCATCGAGCCAAAACTAGCACTTTGAAAACATCGCATAGAACTGATGTTCTCTGAGTTTATCCAGTACCAATCTCAAATGCTTGGCATGATCCACCTTGTTCTTGGAAAAGACCAAAATGTCATCGAGGTAGACCAAGACGAAGTCATTTGTGTAGGCATTGAAGATGAAGTTCATCATGTGAGAGAAAGTTGGAGGAGCGCTGACAAGGCCGAAAGACATGACAGTGTATTCATATGAACCATAGCTTGTTCTGAAAGCTGTCTTGGGGATATCTTCTTCACGAATGCGAATCTGATGATAGCCCATACGGAGGTCTAGCTTGGAGAATACTTGAGCACCTTTGAGTTGTTCAAAAAGCTCATTGATGTTGGGAAGTGGGTACTTGTTCTTTATGGTCTTCTTGTTCAATGGATGGTAGTCGACACAAAGTCGGTCCGTTCCATCCTTCTTCTTGACGAAAAGAACACCACAACCCCATGGAGAAGAACTTGGTCAGAAAAGACCCAGACGCTCTTGAATATCGAGTTTTTTCTTCAGCTCCTTCAACTCTTCAGGTCCAAGCTTGTAAGGACGTTTGAAAATAGGTTCCGTGTCAGGCTCAAGATCGATGACGAATTCAACTGGCCGGTGAGGAGGCATTCCTGGAAGCTCTTCTAGAAAGACATCTTGATATTCGCAAACAACTAGAATTTGAGAGATGGCACCCAGCTCGCCGTTCTCATTGAGAGAAAACAGTCGAATGGTATCATCACGAGCGGCAAAGACGATTACATCCTCAGACAAATGTGTCAATTGAATCTGCCTGGCAGCATAATCCAGCTGAGCCTTGTGCTTAGAAAGCCAGTCCATTCCGAGAATAAGATCAATATCTGAGTCACCAAGAACATTAGGAGAAGACAGGAACTTATAGTCGCCCAACGTGATAGAAACATCCGGAACGAAAACTCGAGAAGTTATTTGTCGGGCCGGAGAGACAATAGCCAAAGGTTTCGGCAAAACGTGAGTAATCAAAACATGCATAGCCACAAAAGGTCTTGAAATGAAAGAATGCGATGCACCAGTGTCAAAAAGAACTTTTGCAGGAATATCGTTAACAGGAAGGTTACCCATGATGACATCTGACGAGTCCTCTGCCTGAGTTGCGTTCAACAAGTTGACCTTGGCGTGCTTGGGATTATGCTTGACCACCGCGGTGCTGGAAGATCTCACAGGAGGAGGAGGAAGACGCCTCTGATTGAAGCATTTGTTGGCATAGTGACCCTTCTGCTGACACTTGTTGCACGTAACCTCCGAGAGCGGACGGTGATACGGAGCACTTGATCTTGGAGCATGAGACGAAGTCTTGTTCTAAAAGCCTGGGTTGGGTGGGTGGGAATATCCATTGCCAGCTTTGCTCTTCTGCTGATAAGGCTGACGGAAGGAGGAGGAGGAGGCAACCAATACTTTTGCTGCTTAGTTGCCACTTGAGTTGAGGAAGAAGGAGTTGCATCCCTGACTCGCTTCTTGGAAGCATCGCACTTGAGCGGAGCAGTTTCTTGCTTAATTTAGTGCCATATTGTAGAACTCATCATACTTATTCGGCTCAAAAAGCACGAGAGCTAGTTGGAGACCTTCTCTGAGGCCACCTCTGAACTGATGAATCAGGCTCTTCTCGCCAGGGATGTCTTGCTTAGCGAAATGAGCGAGCTTCTGGAACATGATGTTATACTGGTAAACAGACAAGCTGCCTTGCTTCAGATTGCGGAACTCCTCACACTTGCTCTCAACAACACTCTGAGGAATGTGGTGAGCTTTGAAGTCTTGACGGAATTCATCCTAGGTAATCACACGACCTCCTCTGGAATCTTTGTATTGCTGATACCACTCTGCAGCTTGGTCTTTGAGTTGGAACGAAGCAAACTCGACGAAGTCCTCAGGCCTGACGTTGCTGCACTCGAAATGCTTGCAGATATCCACGAGCCAATCATCAGCGGCTGTTGCTTCGACACAGTTACTGAAGGTCTTTGGCTGGTTTGCAAGGAACTGGTTCAGTGTACCAAACTGATTCTGAAAGTTGCCATGGCCTTGATTCCCTTGGTTGCGCTCTTGCAAGAGTTGCATAAGCATTTGCGTGTTTGCATTGGTAGCGACCATCATAGCTTGCCATGCCTCCGGAGGTGGAGGTGGTGGTGGCGGTTCAGGATTCTGACGCGTTGGAGGAGCCATCCTGAAGAGGGTGACATCCGTTAGCATCTTGACAGACATATATTCAAGCTGAATCAAATGGATTGAAATTGCAACATATAGTCTTAACATCCAAACAAAATGAACGAATGAATTCCAATTGAAATGGTCACACTTCCATAAATTGAGAAGCCACTTAGATAGAGGTAGAAGAATAAAACAACAAGGTACGGATATGAACAAATACTTGGTAAGGATTACCCAATCACAAGCCAAATATCTGCGGAAGAAATTCTAGGGCTACATGAATTGCCACCTATGAAACTCCCGAAATTTTCCCGGTTATGCAATCAGGTGTTGGGGATACAAGGGAAGCATAATGTCTCACCCAATGCTAGCAAATCCTACATCCAGCTGTATCCATCCTTCAACACATAACCAAGAAACCATCGGAAATCATTTACCTCAACCTTCGAAAAGCATCTGTTATATGAGTTATGGCGATACTCCCGAACTCCCACCCTATTACTAGGTGGCGTCTAGGTTATCTCACCAACAACTGCATAAAAGAGATTTTTCAATGTCGGCGACACTCAGGTATTCCAGAACTGCAACGATAAAATTGTGACGACAACACCTCGAAGCTCAACTCCCCGGGACACCTCGGAGCTCTGATACCAACTTGTAACACCCACGATGTGGCTATATCTCCCACGTGTCGAAGCACGACTTAGAGGCATAACCGCATTGTAAGCAATGTCGCAAGTGAGGTAATCTTCACACAACCCATGTAATGAATAAGAAAAGAGGTACATAGTTGGCTTACAATCGCCACGTCACACAAATAGCATAAATATCATTACATTCATCCAGATACAATCAAGGTCCGACTACGGAACCAAAATAAAGACAACCCCAAATTCAACAAAGTCCCCGATGGCCCCAACTGGGCTCCACTACTGATCGTCTGGAAAGGAAACGTAGTATCGTCCCGAGTCCTCATCGAACTCCCACTTGAGCTCAGTCGAAGCTCCTGGAGTGGTATCATCAGTCCCTGCATCTGGTTTTTAAGGAATCTGTG
This sequence comes from Triticum urartu, assembly GCF_003073215.2. Taxonomy (NCBI): domain Eukaryota; kingdom Viridiplantae; phylum Streptophyta; class Magnoliopsida; order Poales; family Poaceae; genus Triticum; species Triticum urartu. Next base: position 5,529 of record NW_024112452.1, on the reverse strand, counting down.
AGTCACGGGGACTCAGAAATCTCACACCCTCGCGATCAAGACTATTTAAGCTTATACGTAGGTAAAAGATATGAGGTGGAGTTGCATCAAGCACTAGCATATATGGTGGCTAACATACGCAAATGAGAGCGAGAAGAGAAGGCAAAGGCACGGTCGAGAATCTATGATCAAGAAGTGATCCTAGAACAACCTACGTTCAAGCATAACACCAGACCGTGTTCTCCTCGCGGACTCCGCCAAAAAGAGACCATCACGACCACATACTCAGTTGATTCATTTTAATTAAGTTAAGATTCAGGTTTTCTACAACCGGACATCAACAAATTCCCATCTGCCCATAACCGCGGGCACGGCTTTCGAAAGATCAAATCCCTGCAGGGGTGTCCCAACTTAGCCCATCACAAGCTCTCACAGTCAACGAAGGATATTCCTTCTCCCAAGACAATCCGATCAGACTCGGAATCCCGGTTACAAGACATCTCGACAATGGTAAAACTAAACCAGCAAAGCCACCCGAATGTGCCGAAAAATCCCGATAGGAGCTGCACATATCTCGTTCTCAGAGCACAACGGATGAGACTAGCTATGAGTAAAACCAACCCTCAAGTTTCCTCGAGGTGGCCCCGCAGGCAGCTCAGTTTGGATCAACACTCAGAGGAGCACTGACCCGAGGGTTTAAAAAAAGATGACCCTTGAATCTGTGAAACCCAAGGGAAAAGGCTAGGTGGCGAATGGTAAAACCAAGGTTGGGCCTTGCTGGAGGAGTTTTATTCAAGGCGAACTGTGAAGGGGTTCCCATTATAACCCAACCGTGTAAGGAACGCAATATCAAGGAACATAACACCGGTATGACGGATACTAGGGCGGCAAGAGTGGAACAAAACACCAGGCATAAAGCTGAGCCTTCCACCCTTTACCAAGTGTATAAATGCATTAAAATATACAAGATGTATAATAATGATATCCCAACAAATAAACATGTTCCAACAAGGAACAAACTCCAATCTTCACCTGCAACTGGCAACGCTATAAGAGGGGCTGAGTGAAGCGGTAACATAGCCAAACAACGGTTTGCTAGGACAAGGAGGATTAGAGGCTTAACATGGCAATATGGGAGGCATGTTAAAGCATGTGGTAGGTATCGTAGCATAGGCATAGCAAAAGAGCGAGCATCTAGCAAGCAAAGATAGAAGTGATTTCGAGGGTATGGGCATCTTGCCTGCAAAGTTCTCCGAGTTGACGTTAGCTTGATCCTCGTAAGCGTACTCAATGGGTTCCTCGATCATGTACTCGTCTCCTGGCTCTACCCAAATCCAGAACACAAGCAAAGGGAGACACAATCAACCACGAGCAATGCACAAGCAACATGATGCAAAACATGGCATGATATGCGGGATGTGATATGCGATGCATATGCATGTTTCGGAAAGGAAATGATTGAACCTGGCCTCAACATGGAAAACCAAGAGTGCCACTGGAAATAGGAGTTGATTCGGTCGAAATCGATATAAAGATCACCGGAATCGGATGCACTGTTTGCAAATGGCAAGCAGAACAAATATGGCACCGGTCTGCGATTAACAGCACGAGGCCATCTAAATGCATCAAGAACAACAAGCTACTTCACTCTAACATAGCAACAAATCACATGGCAGGGATCCACTCAAGATGCTTGACAAAGATGAACACTGAGCTACGGCTAATTCACACAATAGCAGGCTCAAACAAGCATGGCAAAAGTGCAAAAGATATCAGGTTACAGACTTAGTGAAAATAACTACATGTTAGGAATTTAACATCAGTAAGCAATGTTTAGAGCAAGAAAACAACATGCTACAGGAACATATCATGGCAAAGCAAGGCACGGCATGAAGCTACTCAAAGCATAGAACAAAAGTCCCTTACTGACCATAATCCAAAAGGGATCAGAAAATACAATGGCAATCATGTGAACATAGCAAATTTCGTTAACAGATTCAGACTTAGAAGAAAACTGGAACATGGCGAAACAGATATTAAGTAGGCATGTTGGCGAGCTCGATGCACTCACCACAAGGCATTGCATGAAAAACTAAGCATACACCCAGCAAGTAGACATGGCATAGAACCTAAACATGGCAAGAACAACCTCATAACATGCATGGATCAACTACAACAACCTCGGCAAAAATGCTTAACACGTAAACATTCTGCCAGGAATATTTTATAGCAAAAGTAGAGCTCGATTGAGTCAAGCTAGGGTGCTCCATAATTTCAAACAAAGACATGGATGGATAGAACACAACAATATCTACAAAACATCCTTACTGATCATGCTCAAAAGAGGCATGGATCCCTCTGTAGCAACAAGAATACATGGCATAAAAATATTAACAGGGCAAAGACTTAGAAGAATTCTAAGTCCCTGAAATCATCAACATTACGAGAGCTACTTTGCATGCTAGTGCTAGTCACCACAGAGATCACAAAAATACATGGCATACACCCCTGTAAAGATGGCATGTCATACTTCAAAACACATGTAGTGCTGAAGTTCATAGGAGGCACACATTAATCATGGCAAAAATGACAAATGTCCAATTACTGATAAGAATCTGAAACTAACATTGCATAGCACTCTTGCAACATCATTTAGGACATCAAGATGATCTCATATGAACATGGTGGAATGGAATGAAATGTAGTACTCGTCGAGGCGAACAATTTGATATGCTACACGCCCAAAATGGAGCCACGGATGCAAAGTTATGATGCAATGAAAAACGCTAAAAAATATTGAAACGGGGCAAAAGTCAACCTCTCTCAGATCCAGATCTAGGGTTCGTCCGGGGCACGCAATCCGAGGAGCTGCCGGAGCTTCGTTGGAGAAGAGGAGGCCGGCCGGGGAAGAGGTGCTCCGGCGAGGGGCTGCCGGATCCGGCCTCGGGAGGCGTGGTGTAGGCGGAGGCGACTGGATCCAAGGCGGCAGCGGCGCGGTTGGACGGGGGCAAGCGGAGCGAGGCGGCGGCGTCCTGCGGGTCGGTGGTGACCAACGCGGCGGCGGGGCGGCACCGGCGAAGGCGGTGGGGTGGCGCACGGGCGGCGGGGCGCGTCAGGCGGAGGTGGAGGCGCGCGGGCCCGGAGCGGTGAGGCGCGGGCCGGTCGCGGGCCTGGCGGCGCTGGGAGGCGGTGAAGCGTCCGGCGCATCCCGGACATGTCCGGCGCGCGAAAGGACGAGGGAACTAGGGTTAGGGGGTTTGATCCGGGATTTTCGGGGAAGAGACCTTCTTATAGGTAGAGGGAGCTAGGAGGCTCCAAATTGAGCACGGTTTGCGGCCACGCGATCGTGATCAAACGACCGAGACGATGAAGGGGTTTTTGGTGGGTTGTGGGTCACTTTGGAGAGGTGTTGGGCTGCAACACACACGAGGCCTTTTCGGTTCCTCGGTTAACCGTTGGAGTATCAAACGACGTCCAAATGGCACGAAACTTGACAGGTGGTCTATCGGTAGTAACCAAGGCCGCTTGGCAAGTCTCGGTCCAATCTGAAAACGTTTAACACCCGCACATGAAAAGAGGTAGAAAGGGACACCAGAGGACATAGGAGCGCCGGAATGCAAAACGGACAATGGGGAAAATGCTCGAATGCATGAGACGAACACGTATGCAAATGCGATGCACATGATGACATGATATGAGATGCATGAAAAAGACAAAACAACACGAAGACAGAAACCCGACAACGAGGAAATATCAAAACTTTGTGCCGGAAATGGCAAGAGTTGGAATACAAATATGGCAAGTTACATATGGGGTGTTACAACACTCCACCACTACGAAAGAATCTCGTCCCGAGATCTAGGACTGGAAAAACTCCGGGTACTCAGAACGGAGGTGGTCCTCGCGTTCCCAGGTGGCTTCACGGTCGGAATGATGTGACCACTTCACTTTGAGGAATTTGATAGACTTGTTGCGAGTCTTGCGCTCAGTTTCTTCAAGAATAGCAACGGGATGCTCATGATAAGAAAGGTCTTCTTGGAGATCAATCTCTTCGAAGTTGATGGTGCGGTCAGGAGTCTTGAAACACTTGTGGAGTTGAGACATGTGAAACACGTCGTGCACATTTGCAAAGTTGGAGGGAAGCTCAAGTTGATAGGCTAGATTGCCTCTTTTGCCAATGATCTTGAAAGGAGCCACGTATCTCGGGGCAAGCTTCCCTTTGATACCGAAGCGACAAGTACCTTTCATTGGAGAGACGCGGAGGTAGACATGTTCTCCAATATCAAAAGCCAGGTCACGATGCTTGCTATCATAGTAACTCTTCTGGCACGATTGCGCGGCTTTGAGATTTTCATGAATGACTTTGCACATTTCTTCAGCCTCTGTAATCAAGTCATTGCCAAGAAGTTGGCGTTCACCAGTCTCTGACCAGTTAAGAGGAGTACATCACTTCCTGCCATAGAGAATCTCGAATGGGGCCTTGCCCGAACTCGCTTGAAAGCTGTTGTGAACTCGGCATATGGAAGACAATCTTCCCACTTCATACTGAAAGAGATGACACAAGCCCTGAGCATATCTTCAAGAATCTGATTGACTCGCTCGACTTGGCCACTAGTTTGAGGATGAAAGGCTGTGCTGAAGCGAATGTTGGTGCCCATGGCCTTCTGAAAAGAATCCCAGAACTTAGAGGTGAAGATGCTACCACGATCTGAAGATATCAACTGCGGAATACTGTGCAGAGAGACAATCCTGGAGGTATATAGCTCTACCAACTGAGCTGCTATGATAGAATCTTTGACAGGAAGAAAATGAGCCACTTTAGTGAGCTTGTCGATGACAACGAAGATAGCATCATTGCCACGCTTGGACTTTGGAAATCCAGTCACGAAGTCCATCTCAATATGCTCAAACTTCCATTCTGGAATGGCAAGAGGTTGGAGGAGACCAGCTGGTCGTTGGTGTTCTGCTTTCACTCTTCTGCAGACATCACATTCATTCACGAACTGAGCAATCTCACGCTTCATTCGAGTCCACCAATACGACTGCTTGAGGTGCTAGTACATCTTTGTACTTCCAGGGTGAATAGAGAGGAGTGAATTGTGAGCTTCGTTCATAATGACTTTACGAAGGTCACCTTTAGGAACAACAATGCAATCCTCGAAGAATAGAGTATCCTTGTCATCAAGGCGATAGCACTTGTACTTGGGTTGACTCTTGGCAATCCCAATCTTCACCTTATTAACCATAGCATCAAGAAGTTGAGCCTCACGAATCTGATCTTCCAAAGTAGGAGAGACTTGGAGGATGGCAAGGAATCCTTGAGGAACAACTTGGAGATTGAGTTTGCGGTAAGCATCACAAAGCTCTAGTTGGTAGGGCTTGAGAATCAAAATGTTGCAGTAAGCCTTCCTGCTCAATGCGCCAACAATTACATTGGCCTTGCCTGGAGTGTATTCGATAGTCGGATTATACTCTTGAATCATTTCGAGCCAATGAGTCTGCCTGAGGTTGAGGTTTGGCTGAGTGAAGATGTACTTGAGACTCTTATGA